>NW_025765798.1:0-108051 GCF_003918875.1 Haliotis rubra | reverse complement strand
GTTGTATATTTCTTTGTATTGCTCTCACACTGATGAACTAATCAGGAACTAATCACGCTAATCACTTGTTTCTTATATTTCAGTCAGCAGTTTTGTTGGAGTAGTAGTGGTAAGTTTATATATAAAACTGTTTTTGCATTTGTAAGTAAAAAAAATATTGATTTCAAACCAGCTGTAACGCCCAAGTTGGCATGCCATATGTGTCAGTAAGTAACAAGTGGATAGATAAAAGGAGCTGAAGTAAATATGTTAAATGATAATTGAAAACAACATTAAAATAAAGGCATGTACAAGTCATATCAGTTTAAGACAAGATATACCATATTTAGAAAGATGATTTGTATACTAGTGCATGGTACAGAAAGAAAACTGATTTGGCATTGAGTTATGCTTATTCAGCGTCAAGCTTGCATGTCTTCTCATTTAAAATTGTAATGTGATTTTCTCAAAAGATGATCTGGAAAGATACTTTTTGTTCCTATTGTGTGATAGTGTTATGCGTGTTTTAACCTCCATGGTTTGAGTGCCATTATATACACTGGGCTGTGTTTCAAATCTGACATTCAATGGTTTGCGGCAGTATCATCTGTCTAATAGTTTACAAGACAACATAGATGCCTCCAAACGATGTAACATAAGATTGAAAACCGGGCGTTATTATGATATTTTCATCTATAATGCATCCTTTAGCAGAGGCTCTATGTTTTGTGGGTTTATGATTTTTTTTATCAATTTCAAATTTATGGGATGTATTATCAATGTTCTTACTTCTTTTTAGAATTGGTGTTATCGAAGTGGAGACTTGGTATGCATTTTTGTCTTCAACGTTTTGTGTTTTTAGAGTTTCAAATTGTAGCATGTATTAACTTCAGAATAATAGCCATGGATAAGGAGGAAGTACTAAGTCATCCTTTGCATCCTTCTGTGTTTCTAAGCTTACATGGGCCGGTGGGGCAGCCCTAACGGTTAAAGCATTGGCTCGTCACACCGAAGGCCAAGGTTCAATTCCCCTACATAGAGACAGTGTGTGAAGCCCATTTCTGGTGTCCCCCCTGTCGTGATATTGGTGGAATATTGCTAAAGGTGGTGTGGAGTAACTCACTCACTCAAGCTGTGTGTTGGAAGTCAGACAAGTCAACCAGGTTCTATTGGACAGATCCTGTACATGTGAGAGTCTATACACAAATAATATCTGTGGATGTTTGATTCTAAATTCGGTTGTAGCATGCCTGTTGTATTAAGCTGACATTTCAGATACTGAAACATTCTAAATACCTCTTTCAGGTGTTCATACTAGTTACTAAGCTTTGCGGACCGCCTCCAGTGGTGTAGTGGTTAGAGCGTCCACTTGGAGAGAAACTGAAGAGCGGCAGGTTCAGTCCCCTCGACCGCGTCATACTAAAATGTGTTAAAATATGGTACTTGTTGGTCCCCTGCCTGGTGCTCGGCATTAAAAGGGTACAACGAGGGACTGGTCGGCTCGGAGTGAGTATAATGTGTGAGTGGGGTATTCATGCTTAACTGTGGCATGGTATCTCAGTGAGCTAGTACCATTAAAACCAGCTTAAGTCTGGGCTAGTACACCAAGCCACACATACACACGCTTGCATCGTTGTCATATGAGCGAAATATTCTTAGCGTGCGACGTTAAACCCCATTTCACCTCACCTCACATCCTTAGTTTTCAGATGGACCAAGGTAAATCTCTATTGACAAAATGGATGGAAGTAAGTGCTTCCTGTTCACAGCATGCTGTTGTGCGAAGCGGTCTGCCTACCAATGTGGTCTTAACTGCCGTAACATCAGCTGATGACAGTTATAGTGCTAAGGTTGTTTTGTACAACAGCACCTCGGTCCCAAATATTAACCATATATGTAATAACTTGTTGTCAATACCTTAATATACTACGTGTTTCAGGGGTGGAGAAGTACTGGTACATTGTCTTGGTGGGCGTGGTCATCCCTCATACAGACCATTACAACAGACATCTACGTGTTCCGACCCGAGCCTGAAAAATATGTCTGGGCTGTCCACTGCTAAACCAGTTATAAACGGAACAACACGTGCCTTCACTTTGGGTAACCATATCCAACGTCACTTCCAACAAATCTCGATGTCTATCACAACACTCCTCCTGCAATGCCAATGGTGCTGGATGCTTTCTAACTTTCTCTTGACACTTGCATGGACAATTTTGGACTAGTTTGGTTTCATTACTTTCAGAAGACTCATTTTCCAATACAAATTGGAGCAGCCGATATACTCAAATATATATTCATTCAGGGTTAATATGTCAAATACTGGAGCACAGTAATCTGTACATGTTAGACAAGAACATATCGGACAGGTGTAAAGGGGTTTCCCTCTCATATATTTTTCTGAAAAGCATAAATTGTGAAATATGTGAAAGTATTTAAGATTTTTATGCATGTATATTTTGTTAATTTTCTGAAATCAAAATAACTAATTTTCAAGTCAAAAGTATGAGGGTAAAGTGTCCTCATAATATTGATATTTCTTGAAAATGCAATTATTTATACCTGATTTCTCGCATGCCCCAATACAAGGGCTCATTTGCTCCAATAAATTGGCCTGTTTATAACGACTTTGCAGGCAAGTACTTGAATGCTCAAAAGCAATTACTAATGGAAACTCAAAGAATGTTTTCAATCCCCATTTTACCTAGATAGCATATATGATGTACCCTATCTTTTCACTGGACTGATCCATGTCTGTTATTCACTCAGTATGTCTGTAGGATAGACTCTTTGGTTGACACTGTCATAGTTTGCCTGTTGTACATCTGTTGCATCTTGTCTTTGTCTTTCTTTGGCCTGTACTGGCTAGCGAACAGTTATCGCCATATTTTAGCAGTATTTACAAAATTACTCCGTCATTCGTTAAATTAATGAAACAGAATTAATTATGATACTTAATTAGCTATTCACCGATGTGTCCAGCCCGTTCACTGCCGCCGATCATGTTTTTATATAACGCGCGCGGAAGGGAATCATGGCGGTTTAAATAGATGTTTTCACAACTAACTGTAACAGCAACAGCAACTGTAACAGTTAGTTTTTTACAGTAAATTGATAGGGAATGAAACAATTAATTACTTGTGAACCTGAACTTGCTATTATACAGGTCGCTGACATTCCGCCCTCCCCTGACTAAGTAAAAAAAAATTATAGGGTTCATAACTTTATCTTTAACTTTTTCTTATGTTACTTGCCGTGAAGAAATTTCTTTTGCTGTCCTGTATTGTTGTCAAATACCATAGGAAAAATACCGGAATTGTAATTGACCGGAACTGCTTATGTGTGATACTGATGTATTGGCGATAACTGTTACGCGGCAATAACTGTTCGCTAGCCAGCATAATTATATTCTGATAGTATGCACACGAGCATAGAATATTATTTAACGGGCTTTGCCTTTTCACAAACACCTGGGGGTTATCTCAATTTGTTTTATCCATTTACAGTAAACTGTTTAAGAGGCATTCTAGAAGTTGTAAGCAATAGGGTGACAAGTCTTTATGGATGATCAACTTCTCTATTGTACAATAACGACGTTTCGGTATAGATGCTTACCGTATATGACCGTCTATAAGCCGAATTTTGAGGACAAAAAAGCAGTCTGTAGAAGGGGGTCATCTTATCCATGGGTTATGCTTTCGTCAAACTTTTTTCCAGGGGTAAGAAAACAACATCGTATCACTTCGCGTGAACAAACAACAGAAGACGACTTTGTCAGTAGAGACGTCAAATTTGCAATTAAACATCACTAGACAAGATTATTTACCTTTTAAGTTATAAGTTGTTTTTGCTGGGCATTGTATTATTTGCAGGAATTAAGATTACCGTGTGTATTTGAGCCGGAAATAGCAATCAGCTGTGCACACGTTTCCCGGCGAACTAGTTCAAAGATGCACAATAATATAACGGGACGAATTCTTACGCAGTCATCAGTAAAATATAATTCAGAACACTATTATTTAACCCAAAGAAATATATCCTAGCATTGTGTAATTTTAGTTACAATTTTTGCTCTATAAATTAATTAAGATTAAGATTACCGTGTGTATTTGAGCCGGAAATAACAATCAGCTGTGCACACGTTTCCCGGCAAACAAGTTCAAGTATAGATGCTTAGGTAAACGGTATAAGTATCCATACCAAAACGTCGCTATTGTGCAATAATGCAGTATAAGTATCTATACTGAAACGTCGCTATTGTGCAATAATGCAGTATAAGTATCCATACCAAAACGTCGCTATTGTGCAATAATGCAGTATAAGTATGTATACTGAAACATCGCTATTGTGCAATAATGCAGTATAAGTATCCATACCAAAACGTCGCTATTGTGCAATAATGCAGTATAAGTATGTATACTGAAACATCGCTATTGTGCAATAATGCAGTATAAGTATCCATACCAAAACGTCGCTATTGTGCAATATTGCAGTATAAGTATCTATACTGAAACATCGCTATTGTGCAATAATGCAGTATAAGTATCCATACCAAAACGTCGCTATTGTGCAATAATGCAGTATAAGTATCTATACTGAAACATCGCTATTGTGCAATAATGCGGTGTAAGTATCCATACCGAAATGTTGCTATTGTGCAATAATGCAGTATAAGTATCTATACTGATACATTGCTATTGTGCAATAATGCGGTGTAAGTATCCATACCGAAACGTCGCTATTGTGCAATAATGCAGTATAAGTATCTATACTGAAACGTTGCTATTGTGCAATAATGCAGTATAAGTATCAATACCAAAAGCCGCTATTGTGCAATATTGCAGTATAAGTATCTATACTGAAACGTTGCTATTGTACAATTAAGAAGTTGATCATCCATACCTACCATTTACAGAAAAGTGTGGTTATAACGAAAAAGGACCGTCAATAGGACCACTGATATTAGTTTGTTATAACATTTTGACACAAAAACATTTTCAGCAAGTGAACTGGACCAGAAAACACTTCATTATATACATCTGTTTGCTATGAACTTAAGTTAACTGTAAATAATTTCATTACTATATTTTGCTTTTAAGGCAAATATAATGGAATCATTTTTTGCAGATAATGGCAAATTATTCTTTGTTGCAGTTAATATTATCTATATGATCATATAAGTTGTATGCTTCTGTCGAGGGTAATACGGTCTGATGTACGCCTCTTTGTAGACGTGTCACCCGAGCTGGTAGGCGAGGGATGACACTGCTACAAAGAGGCGTACATCAGACCGTATTCACCTGAGGCGAGGGACCTGAGGGAGAAGCATACAACGTATTTATCTTACCGCCATGTTAAATGTACAAAATATCATATTATTTTTGTTAAAGATTGCGACCGACTAAATGACATGTTAACAAAATGGCGTCTGCCTGTCGACTGGATTTTTCAAATCAGTGAAACATATTCTGACAAGCTTAAAACTGCTATAAAAATGGTTGATTATGTTTGAGTTGAGTGTGCAAACCACTCAATGTATAAAATAACTTAAATAAAGCAGTGAAAGTGGGTAAAATAAATCTGTTCAAAGTGAACACAAAAACAGCTGATCGAACGGTTTTCGAACTCCGGGCACGGCATGCGTCATGTTATGACGTCATACGATTGTTAGCGCTTCAGCTTCTCGGCGGAGAGCTTGGCAGTTACCATGGCAGCAGATAATATTTTTTCCAGTTGTCACCCTCCTGGGAGGGGTGACACGGAAACCTTTTAAAGTGTCATTAACCAATGAAATCAAGTATTTTACATGAAGGTAAGATAATATATATCCATCTGTTACTGTGAGTCAGGTGGTACAGTGGATTGACTGCTTTACATGTCACTATCAGTGTGTGGGTTTCATTCTTCATGTGTAACACCAGGATGTGTGTAGCTCATATCTGGTGTCCCTGATTGAATGCTTCTGTAGTGGTGTCAAGTGCCAAGGAAACCACATTTAATCAACCAAGTACATCAGTGTGACTTTAAGGACGTACTCACTTTTGTTTGAAATTTCCAATTATGTATTCTATTTATGATGACTAATTATATATAGTATCATACTTGCAAAATGGTTAGTTTATATGGTCATCACTCTATTGACATGGTTTATCTTGGTGTCTCCGCTGTAATATTTCTTGATCTTGCTGAAAGTATGCATATATATATAAGTATAAATTCTACTCTTGTGATGCAACGCATGTAAGAATATACATGAATATGCTTGTTTTATGATGATGTTTGCTGTATTTTGCTGCACAGCGACTTGTTTCAAAACTAGTTTTCAGGTAAATATTGCTACTGCCTAGGTCTTGGCCCTGTATAAAGGTGTATAATGCTAAAACTCCAGTCCGGCAGTGACAGTCTTTACCTGGATGCTATTTTCTTTTTCGTTACAAGCCCCTGTGTTATGCTGAATTAACCCATAGCTATCTCTGTATGGTAATGATGATATTCACATCTGATTAACTGTCCATCTATGTATTATATTTATGTATTTATTCTATTACTATTTAGATTACATGATTTGTGCTGTGATGCCAAATGAACATGAAGCGTCTTTTTTTCTTTTGCATCCTTTTGTAAAATTATACTGTGTTTACAATGTGAAGTCTTATCAGTGTTTCCGTTCTCTGGGATATACCTGAAAATCGCTGGTAAAATTCATTGGGGACCGGTAAATTGAAAGCAAGACGGACCTTCTGTCCGGTAAATAATCATGTATTAAAATTAAAAATCATGGGTAAGCGAAATGACAGTCTTGGCTGTGCTTTCATGGTCGCAAAAATTGTTATGTTTTGGAAATACCCAGGCTAAAAATAACTTTAACATAAGAACTTACAGAATGATAATATATGACCGTCAAATTTCATTTATGACCGGTAAAATTTTAGGTTGCCAGACACAGTGTCCGATAAATAATTTAGTCAGTGGAAACACTGCTTATCAATTGACTAAGAGTTTATTTTAAGGATATGACAACACAGAGTCTGACATTTGTGGGTTCTTTATCTCTGAGAGTGACATTTTTTGTTGTTTTTCAAGTTATGAAATATGTATGCCCAGCAGTCGGTTCTATACATAGACGACATGTCTTGGGTTTCCAGGGGCCAATTATTTAAAAAAAAAAATTCAGTGACTATTGCATGCTAAGTATAAGATCCTGTTGCCTAAAATCCCTGAAGATCTGGGTTACAATTGGTCTTCAGCAACCCATGCTTGTCGTCACATGTCATCGCATCCCAACTGTGTAGATCGATGCTCATCATGATAATCTAGATTGTCCGGATTGTCTGGTCCAGACTCAATTATTTATGGACCACCACCATATAGCTGGAATATTGCTGAGTGAAGCATTAAACAACAACCAAAGCATTATGTTGCCTAAAGTGAACCCTTAGATATCCTATTTCATTAACAGTAATACCAAGTGACAGCGTTATCATCAATATGTCTCTATTTGTCTATTTCCACAGATATTAAAAACTGGTCATGTTCTGGCGTTTATGTTTAGTATTGTGTATGAAACCACAAATACATGTGACAAATAAAAAATTATGAACTTGTGAACATACTTAATGTACACTATGATTTGCAAAGAAAATTTGGTATTAGGCCAGACCAATTTTATTTCTTGTTTTACAGATTTTTGTCCTCAGAAAACCTAAAGGCAGGAGGGAATTTATTTTTTTTTAAATCACCCGTCAAAGTAATATTCCTTCTAACTACTCAAAGTATTTTACTTTTGGCAATTTTTTAAGTGTATATTGGGCAAAGGACAATAACAAAATAATATTTTTTTGTAAGTTTACATATTTGGCTAAAAAAAACATTAGGATTTAATTTGTTGAGCGGGGGAAATTAATTTTTATTTTTTTTCTTATTCTTGAAAAAATACGACAGGTGGATCCGAAATATAATTGGTCTGGCCTTAACAAATAAAGTAAGGCTATGATAAAGTTTCAAACTTGCATCACCTGTTAATTAGTCTTGGTGTTGTGACAGTGTATATTCATTTTGATGATGCGTCAGTACCTCTTTAGTTTCCAAACATATTTATGGGTATCTTATAGGGCACTTACTGAAGAACACTGGCATGATATGTCAAATATTTTGACTTGTATGTACTTCTGCTCTGATCTACTCTCCTCAAATTTCTATTGCTACTTTTGAGAGTACTCTGCTTTAATGCTGCTTGTTGGAGTCACCCACTTCGCCTTTTTTCACCTATGATTACCCTTATAATACTCTCTCTTTGAATTTAAAAGGTACCTTGTTATTTCTGTGTAAAGGGTTATGTATTTTTTCAAGAATGATTATCAGTTGAGTAAGGTAAGAGAGGATGTCGAGAAATGTGAAAGCCTGTCAGTCTGATTATTGTGGCTGCACAGGTAAGGCAAAATGGACCAGTGATCACACATACCAGGCAATCTGGGTTCTATGTCAAATGGCTGATAGGATCTGTAGTTTGGAATTTTTTTCCTGTAATTTGGGAAAATTAGGCGATGTGGTATACTCCACTCTCTGGAATGGTATGTTATTTTGCTGCTTGTTGTAATACAACCTTGACTGCTCTAACTGATTGCTTTTTGAATGCTGTAGGTTCTGCCCTGGTAGAGGTACGCTTTCTCTTTTCCAAAATATTCTCTCAACATTTGAAACACGTATAATTTCATTTTTCATTGACATTTGTAAATTTATAAGTACTTCTTTCATGACTAAATGTTGTAGTAGTCATGAACCATCTGGTTCCATTAAATGTGAGTTATAAATCTATTTCATGTAATGTAAACAAACTGCAACAAAAAAAGGGCTGATGGTTGATTTCTTGTTTCAGACATGATCACAACACGACCCTGGGAGCCTGAAGTATTGGACTTACATCAGTTACATTGCCTTGCCACTGCATTTGAAGTCTCCTTCTACCTGCCTGTGGAGAAGCAGAGATTTGCCAAATGTGCAAGATGAATGATAAAGCAATATAAAGTAGTGTTTCATTGTAAATAGCATCAAGTTATTATATATAGCAATCTTCATGATATGACTTACATCATGTGTCATAAACATAAACAATGTAAAGCTAGTCTTTGGTTGGTAGTTTGACGTTGGTAGTTCAAGACATGACTTACATCATGTGTCATAAACAATGTAAAGCAAGTCTTTGGTTGGTAGTTTGACATTGGTAATTCAAGACATGACTTACATCATGTGTCAGAGACAATGTAAAGCAAGTCTTTGGTTGGTTGTTTGACATTGGTAGTTCAAGACATGACTTCCATCATGTGTCATAGACAATGTAAAGCAAGTCTTCGGTTGGTAGTTTGACATTGGTAGTTCAAGACATGACTTACATCATGTGTCATAAACAATGTAAAGCAAGTCTTTGGTTGGTAGTTAAAGACATGACTTATATCATGTGTCATAAAGAATGTACAGCAAGTCTTTGGTTGGTAGTTTGACATTGGTAGTTCAAGACATGACTTACATCATGTGTCATAGACAATGTATGGATTTCAGGGTCAGGAAACTAGCCTGAGGAATACAGAAGTTTCAAGACTTGTGTCTTTCAATAAAACAGTATATTAGAAAACCATATGAAGTTATGATTAAAAGTAAACAATATGACATAACTTATATTCATGTCTTATAATATGGGATGTAGTGATTGATGTCTTGATCTATCGTACAATGCCCGATGCCTAATAGGTATTTTTATACATGTACTTTTATTATTTTTATCCAATGGTTGGATATTAGTATGAGCTGCTGTGACCTAACTTGAATTGGTTTTAATGTATACTGTGTCTGTGATAATCATTGTTCATTCCTATGGTCATATTATTAAAAAGTGTGATGTTATGAAATATATTACTCTACAATCAATGAAGAAATTAGATTTATCTAGCCTTTTTCGATATACACTAGCAGATCATAACCATTAATCCAGTTATCTGCAAATGCTCATGTAGTGTATATATCCTATTTAATGTTGAGTGGTGGTGTATTTATCATTGTACATGTGCAATCACCAGGGGTATTTGGAACAGGTTATCCCAGTGTCAAATACGGGGTGGGGTATTATGATAATGAATACAGCTCATTAAATATACTGTAAGGTGGAACCTCGGAGATACAGTTTACCTTGTCTTCAGTAACCTTTCCTATGATCATGGTGACCACTTTCAACACTGATACAGTTATTACACGGTGTGTTAGTTTCATACTAGAGAAAACCCCTAAAGGCTATATGTCAGTATGTGCATATGCCCCTATATATATACATGTAATATAGGACAAAATATTGTAGAAAATGTGTGACATTGTGCCTTCAAGTGAGAGATGTCTGTTGTTAATCACTTTTGTTGAAACACACAAGCACCATTGTTTGTCAAAAATGATAATCAGGAAAATTCTGGTTCAAGAATGGAGTCTGTTGAGCCTAATTGACAGTGTACATGGATTTACAGTGCCTTTGACATTCAGCTACCTCGGCCTAGATCATAGGACATTTATCAATAACCTGTTAATGATCATATCAGTTTATTTGCTGTGTGCAGTGTAGCTCATATTCACCATACATACGGGGTGGTGGGGTAGACTAGTGGTTACGGCATTTGCTCATCACCCCGAGGACCTGAGTTCGATTCCCCACATGGGCACAATGTGTGAAGCCCATTTCTGGTGTCCCCGCAGTGATATTGCTGGAATATTGATAAAAGCTGCGTAAACTCACTCACTCACTCACTCAGCCATACCATTCGTCCATCTGTACTGATGTACAGTAAGTTGTTTACAGGCGTTACTTATTACACCTCGCTTTACACTCGGAAACATGCTGATGATCTGGAGATTTTACGTGCGCTTTTCGACATAATGCGTATTTCGTACAACCCTCGGAAACATTCGATGATCCAATTGGTGAGACTTTGAAATGAAAAGTTTATATACTCAAAATTTTACCAGTCACATGTTAATATGCATGTGGCTACAAACATGACTTTAGCAAAATCCAACATTAGCATGTGTTTTTTTATGGAGAATCTCAATGCTGATTGAGCCATTAAGGCTGTTTTCACACATAGTAATTCAGAAAAGCGTAAGACATCATCCATCGTTAAAGACGTGACATTGATAACATTCCGTCGTCAGAACATTTGGAGGGGGGGTCTCGGTAATGTCAATTACGTTTTGATGCTTACAGTGACAATGAATAAGCTAAGAAGTCTTACGCATGATTGATGTACACATAAGTTGTGGACCCCAATTTTTCACTTGTAAGATTATCCGTGATACCTTCCAGCTTGGTTAGTCTTTGATAATTCCTTTCGGAATATAGATTGTGCACACAGTGCATCAAAGACACAGATGTGTAAATAGGCCATGACTTGAAAGTTTTGGTTAATAAGAAAACTGTGGTCGACTTTGTAGAATGATTTTATGAATATTTAAGCTGGTTAGTGTGGCCTTCAAACAGCTAAAGACTTGGTGCTTCATATTGTATTATTTGTTGACGCCGCCATATGGCGACAATATTGCTGAGTGTGGCGTAAAACTAAACTCACTCACTCTGTATTATTTGTTGAAATAAACAATATCTTTGAAATGTACGGTTTTATTTGTTTTAATAACGAGAGTTCCAACTTTACCGTTTGTCTGATGTCAGAGCAGTTGAGAGGTGCTAATACCCCGGTTATGGCCCGGGAAAGCGAAATCTGGACTAAACCTCCTTAATTTAGGTTTCGCTTTCACGGGAACGGTCAAGCTACAGCTAACACTGAATTTCGCGTTCCCGGGACTCTCAATACACAAGAAAAAATTAATATATAAATAACAATAAATGTTGGAGCCACAGACTGTTCACCGATAAGCCACATGGATGGATCGTGGTGAGGTGGAATTGAAAATATCGTGCATAGACAACTTACATCGTTAAGCATTCATTGACGTTATTTACGTTACCGCAATGTAATTTACGTTAGTTATATATATAGGGCGATAACAACCTAAAACTACTTTCACTTGTCAAAGTTTGATTCACATTTGATATGTCGGCAATGCCAGACAAGAAAACACAAACGTTTCGCGAAACCGATGCTGAAACTTGTCATAGATCAAGTGCTGAAACTTGAAACAACTGAAAGGGCGGTGGGGTAGCCTAGTGGTTAAAGCGTTGGCTCGCCACACCGAAGACCCGGGTTCGAATTCCCACATGGGTACAATTTGTGAAGCCCGTTTCTGGTGTCCCCCGCCGTGATGTTGCTCTGGAATATTGCTAAAAGCGGCGTAAAACCAAATTCAGTCAGTCAGTCAGTGAAACAACTGAAACTTCATCTCAGTTAAGAGGCTAACAGATCGAGTATTGGGGTCGTGCGCTAATCTGAAGTACGGTAATCCGATGTTTTCATAGCAATTCGCTTTCGCGGCACTTCTAGCACAACTTTTGTTTTCGCTTTACCGGGAATGGGGAATATTGAAATTTCGCTTTACCGGGTCGACACTAATAACACTTCCGTTTTGCCGAATGCGCTGCAGAGTTTCTCACCTCGATCATAGCAGGAACTGCTCGAGACTGTTTTGAACCCCTTTGTCTTCCAGTTTATGATTAGTCCGTTTGCAGGGTACTATTACTTGTGGGATTCGTCAAAGTTTTAAACGTTTGGGTGGACACATTTACCAGGAAGCTACACGAATCGGGACCCCCGACAGCTTGGCCCCCATCAGCGTTAGACTTTGCTCAATACACCAGTCGCTGGTTGGAGCAAGCTTAAGGCTACAGTTCTCCGTGAATTAGCTTCACTATTATGGAGTACACAGCAATAGTTCTATGGCAGCAGTCTGAAAATAATCGAGTTTGCACCAGACAATCAAGTGGTTGACAACATGAGAATCGACCTACACAGCCACTGTAAGGACAAACAACCATAGGCGCCATTGAGAAAATACGTATTTGTAAGACTGAGGCCGTGGGAAATTAATTCAAGATGAATTCGTATTTTCCACGAACATTCAAATCTGTATTTCAGGATTGTTTACATAGCCTCGCTTATGATATTGACTATAGATCCCTGGCGTGCCTTATCATGTGACACAATGCAAATAAAAGCACCCTTAAAAGAAATAAAAGCGACAATATTATAAAGGTCCATTGTACCATTCCACCGGTATCCGAAGCGTGTGTTTATGAACAACTATTCAATAGTGTTGATACTGTTTTCCCCAAAAGATCAGCTTATCCTGCTCACAAACACATGTAAAGATAATAACTCAATTTGTCACAATGAAAACAATACGCGAACATTTGTAACTGAATAAAGGGAATTTCATCTGACACATATTTGTTACTGATGAGTAATCGCAATGATCACAAACATCCGGGTTAGAATTGGTCTTCAGTAACCCATGCTTGTCGTAAAAGGCTACTAACTGGATCGGGGTGGTCAGGCTCGCTGACTTGGTTGACACATGTCATCGTATCCCAATTGCGTAGATCGATGCTCATGCTGCTGATCAGACTCGATTATTTACAGATCGCCGTCATATAGCTAAAGTTTTGTTGAGTGCGGCGTTGAACAACAACACAATGTTATCCTATGATACCCACGTTCCTGGTTAAAGTAATTTACTCTACGAAAACCTTTCTTATTAAACACAATAACGCAGCTGCATATAGCTGTGACTTCATTCAAATTAACAAAATTGTCTAGGAAATACCATCAAGGCTAGTTATGATACATAGCTTCATTTACACAATGTAGTTGTATACAATTATTTTGAGCGGCTGAAATAAACATAGCGATCTTAGATCACAATCCAAAGCTGTAAAATAAACACATGGGCCTTGGAGTCCAAGTGCTCCACCACGGCGTAGTTTGATGTACAGAGTTACGGCCCCTTAGCTTGCACAATCCTGATCGCAGAGTTGAATCCTGGAATCGCCCTTCTTATGAGTCTTGGATTTCCGCACAATACCCGTGACCGTCAGTTTGACCAAGGCGATAAAGCCTGCATCATCTCGGGCTTTTCTGTGACCATAACCTGACACCACGTGATAAACCAACCAGTTCACAGTAATTGTACATTTAGACTTCCAGTGTTCATGGGGGCGGTGGGGTAGCTTAGCGGTTAAAGCGTTTGCTCGTCACGCCTAAGCTCCGGGTTCGATCACCCAACATGGGTACAATGAGTGAAGCCCATTTCTGGTGTCTCCCGACGTGATGATATTGCAGGCATATTGCTAAAAACGGCGTAAAACACAATTCTCCCAAACACGCACTCACGCACTCACGCACGCACGCACGCACTCACTCACTCACTCACTCACGCACTCAATCACTCCAGTGTTAATGTATCTTGTGACAACGTTGAAAAGTCTGCCGCTTCTCCTCGCGTCCCTATTTCTTGACGCTGGGAGCCTTGATCTCCAAATACCCCTGGTCTTCCGGAAACGCCTCGCTGTCAATCACATAGTCATACTGATTGACACTGGACGCCCTGGTCTCTCCAATAGGAACCAAATACCCATTTTCATCTGGAAAGGCCTCGCTGTCAATCACATGGTCATACTGATTGACACTGGACGCCCTGGTCTCTCCAATAGGAACCAAATACCCATTTTCATCTGGAAAGGCCTCGCTGTCAATCACATGGTCATAATGATTCTCGCTGTCTCTGCATTTAGCCTCGCTATCAGTCTTGACCTTGACCCCCGAGTTTGTACTGTGCTTCCGCACGACATCTGACATTGTCACATATCTGTGTTCGGGAATATCCGGTCTGCTGAGGTCATCATAGTTACTGTCGGGGGTCATGGCTCTCTTGGATTCCCTCCATCTGAAACACAAACCAGGAAGCATGTGACTGTCGGGGAAGCAGCTTAATGCGAAATGTCAATGCCAGAGATTAACCAGTCTCGCTTACCCGCCGAAATATCTTTCGAAATTATTGTCAGGAACAGTGTGCGAAATAGCCACTTGCCCGCTAGCCCATGGCTAGTAAAAATCCAGGATATCTCCACAGTCACTGACCCTGCTGGCTAGTGAATTTTCTTGAGGTCATTTTGTAAAATAGATCACTCTTAAGTTATAGTACACTTTTAAATCATGCAAGATTATGACCTGATAAAAATGTTTATCATATTAGCAGTTTAATGATGAAAGCCGTGTCATGCCGACCATATCTCTGGCTTAGTTTCTGCATTCAAGTGTCGGGCAAGTGAATTATTTTGTGGGCTAGTAACTTTCAGACATAGCTAACCCGACTGGCTAGCAAAATTTGGAAACTATTTCGCACACTGGTCTGGAAAACTGTTCCTAACCAACGTCCTGTGATGTTTTGAAACCAATATACCAATCTATATCTTGACTGTCTTACGGAGCACAGTAACCAGATTTGTTCAGTTTCATTACCATTTGTCAAACAACTTTATACGGAACATTTTCCTGAGTTAAAGATAAATAAAATCTTATCTTTCAATTGCAATTTCATTTGTTATAATGTTCAGGATAAATATACTCAGTTCCAAAAGTTACGCAAGTCATATAAAACTGTGATACCGTTGTAAATAAACAATTTGATGCTTGCTTATGTAAATATGCAAAGAAAACAACGCGAGTCCTTAAAATGAACAGACAAATGGTTTATCTGCACAACGAGACGTGTTTTGTGATGATGTTAATCATATACTTTTCGTAGCGTCATAGGAAAATGGCATTTCATTGTCGAGTATCGCCTCCATCAGCAGACACTTGGGTATCATCAGTTCCAACAAGGACTGACAATCTGAGCATCGAAAACTCTCTACTTCGCCTTGACTTAATTCATGTAATTTCTAACATTAGTAATATTTGCGTTTCTTTTAGAAATCAGTATATAAATGATCACATTGTCAATCCACCGGGGGGGGAATCCCCCTTGTTCTGTTTATATAAGTTACCTCACAGTGAGTGAGTGTAGTTTTACGCCACACTCAGCAATATTCCAGCTATATGGCGGCGGTCTGTAAATAATCGAGTCTGGACCAGACAATCCAGTGATCAACAGCATCTTTACCTCAGAAAGTAGAGGAGAGATGAAACAGCAGCTACCATGGCGACGATAACGGCAAAGGTTATAGCTGTTATTTGCCCTGAAAAACAATAACACAACAAACGTTGGTAAAGGACCTGAAGCGTATCTTGTTCTGTAAGATAACATTGACTTCCACGTCTGTTATTTTACAAGTAGGATGTAAGAAAAACTGTAAAGTTTCGAATTATAGATGAAACGTTCGTAACAACAGTTTCTGTTGGAGAAAGTGTAGTTCATACAGAATACCTTGTCATCAATTTTCAAACGCAGAGATATATTCAACTTTGTCCGCAGTAAAAAAAGCGTCAATTATATTCCTTCAAGAAACTCATAGCACAGTAGATGATGAACTAATGTGGGCGGCAGCATGGGGTTATAGATGTCACTATTCACACGGTACAAGTAAAACCTCAGGAGGTATGGTTCTAATAAATAATATCTTCGAGTATCATATGCATGAAATAATTGTAGATGATAATGGCCGTTTCATAATTCTTGACATTACTATAGAAAACATTCGTTTTTCGCTTATAGATATTTATGGACCAAATATCGATTCACCAGAATTTTACGAGGATCTTGCTAATGAATTGAGTAAACTTTCAGGATCAATAGTTTGGGGTGGAGACTGGAACGTGGTGCAAGATTATTACAATGATACTTGTAATTATAAACACAAAAATAACCAGGCAACACTTGGCACGATGTTCGATGGTAAACTTATAAAATATCGATATCCTGAATTTCCCAAAGCACAATTAAAAAAGCTAATTAAAGACATTAAGAACGATTTTTGGAAAGATATTTTAACTATTTATATTTGAGTTGTAAACTTCTGAGATTAGGAATATTGACGAATTCAGAAATCTCCTTTTCATGAGTTTTGTTCCTTATAAAGATTTTAAACTATATATCAAATGGTATCAGTGTGGAATTAGACATATTCGGGGCCTAATGACTGATTCAGGACATTTAAAAGAATTTAATGTATTGAAATACGACTTCAGATTAAATGATAATTTCATTTCTTATTTCAGACTGATAAGTTTCATACCCAACACATGGATTAAATTATCAAAAGATAACCCGGTTAATAGAACAAATTTAAATATTAATTGTAAGATTCTCAGGGACATTATCTCATCACTAGATTGTAAATTTATCTATAAACTGATTCGTAATGATGATGGTATTTTTTCTCTTCAAGATCTTACTTCTAAATGGAACTCAAAGGTTGGATGCACATATATAAGCAAATTACCTGTCCCAATGTTTTAATAAAATTCGAAATTGTGTTGAGGATAACAAGATACGGAATTTCCAATATAAACTCATCCATCGTATCATACCATTAAAATCATTTCTTTACACAATAGGACCGATAGAGGATAACCTTTGTACATTTTGCCAATCAGAAAGTGAAACACTAGAACATTTATGTTTTTCCTGTCGAAAAGTTCAAACTATGATAAATGAGTTCAAACTTTGGTATGAAAGTAGAACCAATTTAAAATTAGTCTTAAATATGAATAATTTCCTTCTTGGCGATTCAAAGTTGACTATCCTTGAAAACCACCTTTTTATAATAACCAA
Source organism: Haliotis rubra (assembly GCF_003918875.1). Taxonomy (NCBI): domain Eukaryota; kingdom Metazoa; phylum Mollusca; class Gastropoda; order Lepetellida; family Haliotidae; genus Haliotis; species Haliotis rubra. The sequence continues at coordinate 90,375 of NW_025765798.1, read as the reverse complement.
ACGTTATATTAAAACTTGTCATAACAATAAGACTATTCCCATATTTACCCAATTATTACAGCTAACAAAATATAATCACAACATAGAGAAATTCATTTCTGGAGACAAGACTAAATTTGCCGAACAATGGCCCCCTTTACTAATATAGATGGACGCAAACCAATGTTTGATCATACCATCCTTTCTCTCCTCTATTTTCTTACTCTCCTATATCCCTATACCTTTTTCTTTGTACCTTATTCATACACCCACTAATCATGTCGTCGCCCATTTATCCCGCAGCTTGAATATATGTGTTGTGTGTATTATCCCGCTGTATGAATATTGTATCACTTGCTATCACAATAAAACACACAAAAAACCAACACCTTGTCATCAATTCATTACTACTGATAAAGTCTATTAGTCCTATCACTCATAACGTATCATCACATTATAACGCTTAATGCACTCACCACCTGTCGGTATATTCGTTATATCCCCACCATCGTTGTTCGACCCCGGGTTTGGAGTAGCTCCTCCCATTAACTCTGTAGCCGTGGCCTGGCTCGTTCCTGCAAACACAATCTATCAGTATCATACGATATATATTTAAACGTAAGATATATTACAAACAATCTGCAAAGGACTTCATTGTTCTATTGTGTTCTGTAGTAATGTGACTATTTTAGGAAGAGTAAGACAGTACTGGTTGGTGAAATATTGTAACATCAGAGATATAAAACTATACCGTTAATTCTGTAAAAATAGAAGTTGTAAACATTTAATCTAATCTGATTATAACATATTCCGAGATTCTTAAGCAAGTGAAACTGTGTTTTCAAGTGTAGTACACAACCCATGATTGGTTTTTAGATTTCTAACGCATTATTCATGACTGTGTATGTTAACACGTTGCTGTAAGGTCGCTGTACTTTGACTTAACAGCTGATTAATGAGAGGACCATAACAAATGGTAATGTACTCACTACCTGGATCTGGACCTATCGATGAGCCCTGGTTGGTTCCTGAAACTGAAAATGTTGTTTTCTGCCGAACTAACTGCCAATTCACAATTAGCAAAACGAAACCTACTATGTCCGTAGTCGATTTACAAGCAAATCTGGTTTCTTATTTACAACAAACCAAAGTACTAAGTCGTGGTCTAATCTGCACGAGATAGGATAGAGCTGCAGCCGTACTTACTATTCCTCTGGTTAGAGCCACAGCTACACTTACTATTCCACTAGTTAGAGCTACAACTACTCTATTATTCCGATGGTTAGAGCTTTCAGTGTACTGATTGTTGCAATAAGCAACACATACACCAATACAACAAATGCTGATGTTTATACTGATGCGTGTAATTAGTTTATAACCAATTATTATGGGCACAGTTACATGTACTTATGACAACTACCTTGTTGACAGTCGTCACCCACATAGCCGCTAGCGCATCCGCTGTCACAGTGACCCGTGACCTTGTTGCATATTTCCAGGGGGGTCTCGACAGCGGCAGGTCTCCTCACACTGAACCCCGAACCAGTAGTCATTGCACACTGAAACAGACAAACCCAACTTTGTTAGTTGTGCAACGCTTCAACAGTCGAATTGGTACACCAAGACTACGAGCCGATCACTAAGGGGTTGGTATTCCCCTTGTTTGCCGAAGACCAATTCTAAATGTGATCTTCACTGGGGTCAAACGTGGGGTGCTCAAGACCAGTTGTGACCCGAATCATCACGGTGTGACCCTTGTTACGGTTTCATGTAATGATTTTGAATTTGCTTGCACTTTGTGTTTGGAAGGCAAAGAACTATATGCAATCGTATGTGTCATGTTAAGGGGACTCCAGTGGCAGCCCCAGCAGAGTTGACCCAACACTATTTATAGTCACTTTTAAAATGTTAAATAACAAAATGTATCTCCCAATTGAACATATGTTTTCTTCCTAACCAGCGAAAATATTGTTCCGCCACACTGATGCACGTCTTCGCAAGAAGGTTGAAGCTAGACCTTAGTAATCCAACCGTTACAACTCAACATACCGAGCACAAGAACTTCACATAACGTGAGAATCTGTAAGGCGCCGTCTTCCCTCTTTGGCAAGTCTATTGTGACGTTTTGACCTCTCATTGGTTGCAAGCAGTTAAGGGCTATCCGAATGGGTGGGGGGCCTCTTTGCTTTCCCATCGATAGCACATTCTGCCATCAACCTTCACCTCGAAGCCACTCAAGCGTTCGGTTACTTCAAAACAAACAATTGTTTATTAATAACAAACGTTCTTTAGAATATGGAAGTTGTGGAATGTGAATAAAACGATTGCAACAGAGTAGAGGGGTAACATGAAATGTCGCTGTGGAGCAAATGCACCTCAACTTGAATCTTCGACCCAGAGCGTCTGAGAAGGTACTCATGCTTTAGAGTGTTATGTGAACATATAGTCGTCACTTTTTCCGTCATACTATACATTTTATTCATTTTAATCCAAATTAATCAAATTAATTTCTTATGTTCTGAAACATATTTACTTGGCCTTTTATTGACGTGAAATGAAACATAAATGGCGACGTTATGACTGTTATTCCACTCACGTGTACTCCTGTGGTATATGACCATTCTGTACAAATCATACGCTTGACCAAGATCCACAGTCCAGTATGGAGCTGTCTCGTTTAAGCCTGTGTGTGTACACGAACGTCGTGAGTAGAATGTATTAGCGTTTCCGTCGACGGCCCTCTCCGGTGTGTTTGGGATAGTTTTACCCAGTTTCCCGAATCGCCTCAGGAAATCTGTATACGTACTAATTTGCGAAGCTCTCCTTTCCAGAGCAACATTTTCTGAAAACACCAAATTAGTGAGTTGTATATTTGACTGACTGACTGACTGAGTTTGTTTTTACGCCGCTTTTAGCAATATTCCAGCAACATCACGGCGGGGGACACCAGAAATGGGCTTTACACAATGTACCCATGTGGGGAATCGAACCCAGGTCTTCGGCGTGACGGGCCAACGCTTTAACCACTAGGTTGTATATTTGAGGATGTCAACGTGGGTATAGGGTGGAAGTCGCGTTTGTGACTGTAACTGTGGATGTTATTGTTTGATCGGCATTCTGAAGTTGTTGAGTCAAAAGTGATATTATACAACTTTATGGATGACAACTTCTTATTTGCAATAAAGGAGACGTTGTCATCCAGATAGCTGTATGCTTCATTTTTAACTGTGGATGTGGTGGTAATCGAGGGAGATGATGCCAGTCAAGTTTGAGGCATTTACTGTGTACGTGGGTGGGTAATAGTGAAGTTGGTGATGATGGCACCATGCGGTGTGGTGAGGAATCTGATGGGTGTGTGATGGGGCAATGACAGTCAAGTTTGAGGCATTTACTGTGTACGTGTGGTGGGTAATAGTGAAGGTGGTGATGATGGCACCATGCAGTGTGGTGAGGAATCTGATGGGTGTGTGATGGGGCAATGACAGTCAAGTTTGAGGCATTTACTGTATACGTGTGGTGGGTAATAGTGAAATTGGTGATGATGGCACCATGCGGTGTGGTGAGGAACCTGATGGGTGTGTGATGGGGCGATGGCAGTCAAGGGGATGTGTGTTAACTGTGTTTGTTGACGGTAAGATCGGACATGATTGTGACTGTACGCATATTAACAACGTGGTGGTGATGACAGCGACAGCGTGGTTGGCGGTGACAGCGACAGCGAATATCACAGCACCCTGACACAGCAACTACAGTTACGCTGAACAAAACGTCACAAGTGACAGGGTCTGCATGGTCAAACATTTGGGTGACGAAGCAGATAGTAATCTGACACAAACATGCGTCAGAGGTTACACATATTGGATATTACTAGAAGCTTGTAGCAGTACAATATGGACACAACCCTCTTCCCACTACTCACGGTTCTGACAGTGCATTCCGTAGAACCCACGCGCGCATCCTTCCTGGCAAACTGCTGACGGGCGGTTGTTCGGCACCGCAGGACACTGTGTCTTACAGTGACATGTGTACTTGGCTGAAAGTCAATACAAGAGTGAGTGAGTGAGTGGGTGAGTGAGTTTTTATGTTACCGCATTACTATTTGACAATGATTTATATATTTGTAGAATGAGTTACATGTGAAAATCTTTTTTCACTGATATATAATCTATTTTGTCTTCAGCGTGTTGGTTGGAATTGCGTTTAGCACCTTGAAAAACATCCAGGCATGATGTTGTTTGGTGTTGGAAAACTGAGTAATAGAATGAGGATGAAATGAGATTCGAACCAACAAGCATATGTTTCGGAACTCTGATAATCCCCTCAGCGAACATTTTTCTTCAGTACTGCGAATGTGTCTGTCCTCACAGATAAGTTCTCCTATCAAACATATTTAGACTCTTGCAAGAATCTGTGCTTTGCTCATAATTTGCGCCGTCATATAGCGGCGTGCGGCGTAAAACTAAACTCACTCACTTATAATTTGCGTGTTGGTCGTCTATATTACATAAGCGAATATTTCATCTGTATCGTTTACGGAAAATGTGTCCTCGTCAGGTTTAAGTACTACTTCTTATTATGGTGGAACAAGATTGACTGAAAGGTGTATACTTTTCCTTTAAATATCTCGCCGTAACAAATGCTGTAAGGTTGTTTTTTAGTCCAATACAAATGTATTTTTCAGAAACTAAAAAGGAAAATCTGCTTATACTGGTAAGTTTAAAATGTGTGAATTTCATGAAAACAATTGACAGACTTAAAATAATTTGAATATCTTTCTTAATACCAATTCACAATTGTTTAAGCCAACATGGATGCTGTAACTAAATACCAACCAAATGTTTCTATCACTGTTTCATTCTAATATAGTGGAAAGGATGGTGGCCTCTATGGTTATCTGATGACTAACTGTACTGTACACACAGTTAATATGACATGTTGACAAATGACACTGTGATCTGCCTGCAAAGTCGAGCAGCCATTTCCTCTGTGTACCCACATCCGATGTAAAACTACTGCTCTTACTCTGAACGAAAACATGCTACTCCCAGTTAAAGCAAACATACTGGCGGTAAAAACAAAATCACATCTTACTGGCGCACACTTTAAGCAGGGCAAATAAACAAATTTTATATATGCATATCATGTTTCTCATTTTAAATGTCATGTTTCCCAGTGAAAACAATCCAGTGAATATCAACAGCATGAGCATCGATCTGCACAACTGGGATGTTGACATGTGTCAACCAAGGCAGCGAGCCTGACCACCCGATCCCGTTAGTCGTCTCTCACGACAAGCATGGGTTACTGAAAACCAGATCTAACCCGGATCTTCACGGGTACTGAATCAAAAGTTAACTAATAGCCATACATTTGAGGTAGTAAGCTTTAGTTGATTATTAATTCCGTGTAAGCTAAACCTGACATGTTAGTAAGTTCCAAATCACAGTGAGATATCACATTCTAATATGTATCACAATTAATGCATTCATGGTATGCTACTTTGCGACAAATCACAACCTAAAGTAATGAAAAATCTCAACGAGTGATTCAGCTGCAGCATTAGACCTGCCCGAATACGGTTCATTGGAGCATATTCCAACCAATCATATATGTAGCCTTAGAAATGGGGATTCGAACTTTGGCAGTCCCACTGTCCTTCAAAACGTACCTTTTACACACAGATATCGGGGCCGTCTATATGAAAGTTTGGGTCTCATACAGGACCTGGCGGAAATTTACCTACAAGGATATATACACACGCTTCCAATTCAAATTTAGTTATTTCTTATTTAACTATTTTAATAATGAACTTGTTTATTTCCCTGTCCTGATGTTACTGATCAGTGAACTTGTCCTTGGTGTGACGTGAGCCAGACATCTCCGTGTTCTTTCAGGTGATTAACCAGCCTGTGCGTGTGTTTGTGACAGTTACTGATTGGCCTTTTGAAAACACCTGGTACCATCAATAATTGTTAGTGCTTCCTAAACCCGAAACCCAAGCAACGGATGTGTTTTAGCAGAGATTTCGTATGATGCTGTAAAGTGTACTTCACTTTCTGTTATATTTTACTTTACTCGGCTTGATGCGCAACACTGAGATTTGAAAACACAACATGTAGGTATATGTACAGATCTTGTGTTTGGAGAAAACCCATGTTAGCATATCACTCACCCTCTGCTTGGAGAAATCCGCAGAACAGAAAAATCAAGATGACACCATCCAAACACGCCATGGCTAGACACCAGTGACAGTCTCTCTCTCTCCCTCCAGCTGCTGAGACCAGCAGTGTTTCCGATATCTCTCACTTATTATGACCATGTGTCATAGTCAAATCTCCCCCAACGCCCTCCTCCTCTTCCTATCCCATCCACACATCTTCCGCATCTTCTTCTCCTCAGCTGACCTCGTTGCTCCGCTGTTGAGCTTGTGATATGTCGTACTCTCATTTCCTTTATTTTTGTGTTGACAAATCCAATATGTTCTGGACTAACGCGAGCCTATGTGTCCTTGCTGAGTTTGTCTATTGTTCACTAATTAAGATCATGCTAAGAAGCCAGAACAGAGACAACGGAATCTTTCAAAACCGGGCTGTGACTTCTATCAATACAGGGCAACTTTTACTGTTACTCCTAAGAGACGATTAACGGCATCGGGCGGTCAGGCTCGCTGTCATCGTATCCCAAGTGCTTAGATCGATGCTCATGCAGTCAATCACTCGGTTGTCTGGTCCAGACTTGATTATTTACAAATAATTAGCTGTAATTTTGTATGATAAACAACACATATTCATACATCACAACACCAACACCAACACATCACATGATAAGCATTCATATATCACACCAACGACACATCATATTATAAGAACTCATATATCACACCGACACATCACATGATAAGCATTCATATATCACAACAAAGACACATCACATGATAAACATTCATATATCACACCGACACATCACACGATAAGAATTCATATATCACACCGACATATCACATGATAAGCATTCATATATCACACCGACACATCACATTATAAGCATTCATATATCACAACAAAGACACATCACATGATAAACATTCATATATCACACCAACGACACATCACATGATACATTCATACATCACACCAACGACACATCACATGATACACATTCATATATCACATCAACGACACATCACATGATACACATTCATACATCACACCAACGACACACCACATGATACATTCATATATCATACAAAGGTCACATCTAATGATACAGATTCATACATCACTCCAACGACACATCACATGATACACATTCATATATCACACCAACGACACACCACATGATACATTCATACATCACACCAACGACACATCACATGATACACATTCATATATCACACCAACGACACATCACATGATACACATTCATACATCACACCAACGACACACCACATGATACATTCATATATCATACAAAGGTCACATCTGATGATACACATTCATACATCACTCCAACGACACATCACATGATACATTCATATATCACACCAACGACACACCACATGATACACATTCATACATCACACCAACGACACATCACATGATACACATTCATATATCACACCAACGACACATCACATGATACACATTCATACATCACACCAACGACACATCACATGATACACATTCATACATCACACCAACGGCACATCACATGATACACATTTATACATCACACCAACGACACACCACATGATACACATTCATATATCACACCAACGACACACCACATGATACACATTTATACATCACACCAACGACACACCACATGATACACATTCATACATCACACCAACGACACATCACATGATACACATTCATACATCACTCCAACGACACATCACATGATAGACATTCATACATCACACCATCGACACATCACATGATACACATTCGTATATCACACCAACGACACATCACATGATACACATTCGTATATCACACCAACGACACATCACATGATACACATTCATACATCACACCAACGACACATCACATGATACACATTCATACATCACACTAACGACACATCACATGATACACATTCATACATCACACCTACAATATGTCTCACTATATATATGTATACACCCCAACAGTCCTATTATGGTAGACATGTAAACACTACATATTTTTCATATTTTGTATGATAATTCGACTTGCCGTTACATGTGCCTCTGATGGGTGTCAACTGGATACGCTCAGGTTCGTGAAAACCTTGATTGAGTGAGTTTAGTTTTACGTCGCTTTTAGCAATACTGCACCAGTATCACGGCGAGGGACATGCACATTGTACCCATGTGGGGAATCAAACCCTTGTCTTCCTCATGACAAGCGAGCGCTTTAACCACTAGGCTAACCCACCGCCTCTCGTGAACACGTTGACTCTCATGACTATTAGTCAGAATCAGGCAATGGTCACTGCTTTTTTTAAGGTCGCGGGTCGATCCCCGACCGCGTCATACCAAAAGACGTTAAAATATGGTACTTGTTGGTCCCTGCTTGGTGCTCGGCATTAATGGGTACAACAAGGACTGGTCGGCTCGGAGTCAGTATAATGTGTCTGAGTGGGGTATTCATGCTTCACTGCGGCATGGTATCTCAGTGTTCTAGCACTATAAAACCAGCTTCAGTCTAGGCTAATACAAGCCGCCCCACCTACACATACACACGCATGCACGTCGTCATATGAGCGAAATATTCTCAAGCAAGACGTTAAACCCAATTTCACCTCACCTCACCTCACTACAGAAATGGTTTTGTGCCATATAATTACAAACATTCACTCCAAAGTATTACAAACATCATCACTATACACATAAAGATAAGCGTACTGTTTTATTGTCATTAAATATTTCATCAAATAGAAAAAATGTAAAATGAATATCTATATAAAAATAGTTTGAAATACAAATTGCCTCAGCATTGGCGATATCAAAGATAAATCAGTTAAGTAAAATGAAATTAGAAAACAACAAAACGTAAAGTAACAATGCATAATAAACTGAAAGATGACACCTGTTATTATCATATATTATATCTATATATTTCTGTAAAGTATGTACTTCCTTGAGGCATGTCAGTTATCAACAATAGACTGTGTTCTCGTACATTTCAATAGCTACAGTGGTCAGAGGGATATATGTCATGAATTACAATCTACCTACAGACCTACCTGTATCTACCTACATGGTAAATTGGTGGCCCCAGGGCGCCATTGCACGTCATTGACTTTTACAATAGAAGCAATGTTTGCAATATAAACTGCCGGGCTGTCATCAGGACTCGCATACTTAGAGTGAGTGAGCGAGTGAGTATGATTTTACGCCACTTGTGGCAATATTCCTATCAATATCACGGCGGGGTACACCAGAAATGGGCTTCACACATTGTATCATTGTGGGGAATCGAACCCGGGTCTTCGGCGTGACGAGCGCACGCTTTACCCCACCGCCCCTCACAGACTTAGAACCCTGACAAAGAAAACTGATTGCGAGAGCAACCTACAGCATCCAGCAATCTCCTTCATGCAACGTCGTGGAACAAAAGAGACATAACTCCTCTGACCTAGTTCTTCCCTTCGTTGAGAAGCACATCTAGCATACATCTATACGTTGATAAGGAACAATGCAATTTTAAGTCCATAAACTAATTACTCGGGACATGAACATACACGATGAAACCCGAAGACACATAAGATGCCTCCACTTTCGCGGTATCCTGTACATGTATATCAACAATAGGTTCGTTGTTTCACATAATGTTTAATATCGTCTACGAAACATTTGTGTATATGTTTTGTAGGTACATATGCTTTGCAATGTAGTGTAATGTTCTTTTTGAAAAGTCCTCACCAATTTAGGAATCTGAATATCGTTTAAGTACTGGTCTATGATTACGAAAGAAAGAATGAACATCTGCTTCAGATGAGAATAAACTGGAAAACACAATCAAGCAAACACATGAATAATCTGTTTAAATAAAAGTAAAAACAGGACAAAACAGGTATAAGATAAATTGTAACAAATAATTATTGCTATATTAACCATGCTGCTAACATTAGAAACATTCAATAAAAATATTGTAAAAATAATATTTGTTCTTAATCGTCTTGTGACGATATATATATATATATATATATATATATATATATATATATATATATATATCGTCACAAGACACACAAGTCACACATACAATTTATATATATATATATATATATATATATATATATATATATATAACAGAAGCATATAAATTGTTGTGTCAATGAGAGAATATCATAATAACATTGTAAAATAACAAATAACGAAGGTCAACAGAGTTGTATGTGTCAATATAAATTGTATGTGTCAATGAGAAAATATCATAATAACATTGTAAAATAACAAATAACGAAGGTCAACAGAGTTGTATGTATCAATATAAATTGTATGTGTCAATGAGAGAATATCATAATAACATTGTAAAATAACGAATAACGAAGGTCAACAGAGGAAACACATAAGAAATAGATAGTGACAAAGTAGTGTTTGTAAATACGTGCGTGTGTGCGTGCGTGTGTGTGTGTTTTTTATTCAGTCATCATACACAGATTCCTAATTGTCACAGGCGCTGAACACTTGTTCCTAGTTGGCACTAAACGTTCTCAGACCGGATGTATTCCTTTGCCATGTCGTAGCAGTACTGGTATTCAACCTGCAGTGTAAAAGGCTGATCTATGACTGTTGCATATTAAACATAGAAAACACTCTATAAGTGCTACTTGATGTCATAAATACGTGCATGTGCGCACAACAGACCTAAGTGAAAATGTGCATATCATCTTTAATCAAATTCTGTAAAGTAGTCTTTTGTGACTGGATTTCTGATCCTTAGCTTGACATCTGTTGTTTTTTCAAAAGACATATAGTAGTATATCTGTAGTATATATGTTCATACAAATTGTGTAACAAATTGTGCTATCGGTAGTGTAGAACCTTTCTGAGAACACCCGGTGTCATAACTGATTTCCTTTCATGTAAGCTTCACCACACGTTCCTGCTGATGCGCAAAGGAATCTATTTCGTCGAGACTGGGTAATCTCTGGCGTTGACATTTCGCATCTACTGGCTTTATACCCGTTTGTAACTCCTATCAATTACCTATGGCCTCGTTGTCATAGTTTCATATGCTTCGACAATGACTGTAGTAGTTTGATGCACTTCTCCATTTCACATATTAGACAATTCACAATGTTACACTTCTCAATGCTTCACGCAGTAAGATTGATTGCGTCCATGTCCCTTTGGGACATTTCACGTGAATTAGATTGAGTGTAAAGACAATATGCATTTATTCCAGGCTGTATTTTTACCAGACCGTTATCCGAACCCGAGCGTGTTTCATTATTGAGTCAGTGTAGGTACTGCTCGACGGGCAGGAGTTCGTATTCGCAAATTACCCGCGCTTTCTGGAATGCGTTTGTGAATATTTTACGAACGTTTCAGCCTATTAACTCTATGTATTGAAAACCGCTCTATTCTCCAGGCAGATGAACGCGGTCTATAATATTCGAATCTGGACCAGACAAACCAGTGGTTTATACCACAAGTGACGGTCCAAGGTCCCGATCAACAAAGCGTTCGTAAAGTTACGACCATGTAGTTTATCACAGGCTTATGAATGTCGCAGCGCTAGGAACGCTTTCTGGATCTCTACTCAAGCTGTCCGGGGCGCGATGACATTCAGCCAGCCAACGACAGGTACAACCACATCCTCCTTGTGTCGCCTATTGAGACAAGCAGAGTGTGTTGGGGCCTACGTAACACTAAGCATCGGCTCTTACAGGGATGAATAAAGCTAAATAGGCGAATTGAACGTTTACGCTCTCGCAGGTATATTGTTTGTGAAAGGGCCTCTACAGAACCTGACGATACTGTTTACGTATTGCCGATAAGCATGGAAACGTATAGTACAACATAATATTATTGTCAACCAAAGATTACTTAAGTCTGTTTATGATCTCATAGATGAAAAATGGAGATATATATGACCATAGTCTGGTAAACATGGATGGTCTTCTTAATGTACTATATAATCGGTTACTTGACGGTAAGGTACTGATGCTTATACTTACGTGAATGACCGCAATTTATATACGTCAGTCATTCCTGTTTTTCTATCTCGTTCAAGTTACGCATAATTTAATATGTTACACTACATAATAAAGTATATATATATGATGGATGTACACGAAGGTTTTGTGACAGAGAAGCAATGTTTTATATCAGCACACTCATCATTTATGAAACATAGAATGAGTGAGTGAGTGAGTTTAGTTTTACGCCGCACTCAGCAATATTCCAGCTATATGGCGGCTATGAAACATAGACTGACTGACTGAGTTTAGTTTTACCCCGCTTTTAGCAATATTCCAGCAACATCATGGCGGGGGACACCAGAAATGGGCTTCACACATTGTACCCCTATGGGGATTCGAACCCGGATCTTCGGCGTGACGAGCCAACGCTTTAACCACTGGGCTACCCCACCGCCCTATGAAACATAGAAAGTGCTGCTATATGGATTATGGTATTATCAAGGAAGCCCTTCAAACAGACATTTACGCCATCATTCGCGAAGGGACAGATTCTTACAACCAGAATATCGTGACAGGTGCCCAACGTAATCCTGCTCTTCAGTTTACTAGATTAAATTACATCTCCTGTATGGGCGTATATTAATGTAAGCTCATAGCCGCATCTTTCCGTTAAGCTATCCAAGTACAGAGCTATGTGAATCCTTCCTGGCATCACGAGTCCAGTGTCTTCAAATGACCGATATTAAAAACTAATACGTGTTAACTTCTGATCGTCCATGAACCAATTTATATTACAAACGAAGAGTCACGTACAGTTTGCTCTACCTATTCTATGACAACAAAAGCTCTGGTTGCTCGGTTGCGCTGCTGAGGTAACGCCGTTGCTTGTATTAACATACTTCCTGTGGATACCAGTCCCAAGGCCGACATGCGCCGACATCAGCTTACGTTGGACCCTTTGGTTTCATGGTCGTGCCTCTGTACAATTCAATCCTCGACCAACTCCACACGATAACTTTGGTTTAAATTACGTAACGTAAATTGGCATATGGCCTGTTACGGATCCATAGTTTTTCCTATTTACCTGGGCCTAGATTTTCGAAGCTCTCTTAGCGCTAAGATAGTCGTAAGTGCCATAAATTAACATTAACTTATGACTATCTTAGCGCTAAGAGAGCTTCGAAAATCTAGGCCCTGTAGTACTTTACTTGCTTACGGGATGATACCGGCTCCAAATATTAATATGGCCACATTGCTACTAGCATTTCATGCGTTCTACCTTTATCGTTTTCTTTGATTTTAGGCCACAAAGTATATACTGCATACATTTATACATACTGATTTCTGAAAGCCTCAATCAGAGGTTACACTGTTTCGTAGATCTCACACATAATGAATTTTACACTATATAACATGTAGCTTTTTCAATTACTTGCATATCTTACATCTACTCCTATATGAATAATGATTAATGAACATTAAGTATATGTCTCTATATATTCGTTACATCCATATATTACTATTACATGTTTTTATTGAAGTATAGGTGCACATGTTAGTCACAGTTTTAATTAATAGTGCACCATTTTCTTTGATATTAGCAGGAAAACGATTACATTTCTTGAAATTTGTGTGAGTGTCGTTGTTACCAGTAGGCTTGAAGATGTTTGCAATAATTACGAACACCGGGTGTCAGAATTCGTCAGAGATCCATTCCTATCATTTTCACCTTTTGCAGTGTACGCCCTAAGAAATCATGTTTCGTCCATTAGTAGTAAGGTGAGGTGAGGTGAAATTGGGTTTAACGTCTTGCTTGAGAATATTTCGCTCATATGACGACGTGCATGCGTGTGTAAGTGCGGCTGCTTGTACTAGCCCAGGCTTAAGTTGGTTTTATAGTGCTAGAACACTGAGATACCATGCCGCAGTGAAGCATGAATACCCCACTCAGACACATTATACTGACTCCGAGCCGACCAGTCCTTGTTGTACCCATTAATGCCGAGCGCCAAGCAGGGACCAACAAGTACCATATTTTAACGTCTTTTGGTATGACGTGGTCGGGGATCGAACCCGCGACCTTCCGCTCTCCGGGCGGACGCACTAACCACTACACCACGGAGGCGGCCCTATTAGTAGTGATGTCTTTCGATGATGTCTTTTGTCTTTCGATGATGGCTTAAGTTTATTTCTACTTTGAAGGTGTTTGATTTCGTCAGTGTCCTAGCTTTGTTTTGAGGGGTGACCTCACATGACTGTAACAGGTGACCGTAACGGACACACCGATGGGTCTCTATTCATGTTACACTTACGAAAGACTGTATAAACTGTGGCCTGGCAAACTGCAGCTCTCTGATGGTCAGATAGATGTCCACCACTGAGTCCAGCTTAAGTCTACTGATGGTGTTCAGGACGCTGCAGAACACCCCACACATCCGGGCACCGTCACTGGAACAGCAAATACCTTCGTCATCCTCAACAACATCCTCAAACATCTTTCCTAACGAATTCCCAGGGTTAAATAGCGATAATTAGTACCATACGAGATGTAGCACTATGTATTCTGTAAAGCGTTCTTATTATTTCAGACATTCGTCGATCGGGATGTTTTCGGTTTCGATCATGCATGTAGCTCTACTTCTATGTGCAAATCAAATTACCAATTCCGATAATACAATATGACCCCAAAAAGTTCAATATCGTATCTACCTTTGGTCATCGGAATCATAAATGTACAAGACAGCAATTACTAGGTATATGACAGTCTTCAGCCAGTGAACATGTCAAACTGCTGAGGAACTGCTGGGAGGCACTACAGTTGTTGCCTATGAGAACATCACGTTGTGGCAAAGTATATATTGACCTAAACGACTGATTTATGTTCAAGCATGCGGGTTATGACAGTCATAAGTCTGTATTGAAGTACGTCTATGTTCAAGCATGCGAGTTGTGAACTCCATAAGTCTGTATTGAAGTACGACTATGTTCAAGCATGCGAGTTGTGACCTCCATAAGTCTGTATTGAAGTACGACTATGTTCAAGCATGCGAGTTGTGACCTCCATAAGTTTGTATTGAAGTACGTCTATGTTCAAGCATGCGAGTTGTGACCTCCATAAGTCTGTATTGAAGTACGACTATGTTCAAGCATGCGAGATGACGGTCATAAGTCTGTCGTGACGTTCCTGGTGAAGAATAAGATAACCGACCACACGTACTGTATAACGGAGTAAAGGGAGGTAACCACAGTTGGGATGTGCGCTTTAGGTGAATGTTGCAACCAAGTTACTCATATACCATCAACACGTGTTAGAGTAGAATTCACGCATAGAATACTCTCATATTTAACAGGATGCACTTGTATATTCATAAACACACAGTTCACACTGAAAGCTTGACATATATCTAGACCTCGTGAGACCGTGTAACCGAGAACTCAAGTGCAGTGGTGCACGGGACCGTAATTATCACTTGTATGTCTCTCTTTATCAAATTGCAGGAATAGATTCAACAACAGACACTCACGCACAGTGGACGAGAACTTTGTGCTGGTCTTGGCGAAGTGTTGTGTCCACTCTGTTGACCAACTCCAGCAACCCAGCAGTGTCACGTGACATTGATCCCCCTAGAGAGTTGGGGCTCAGGAAACTGACGGTCTGAGGACTTCCTTGCTGAAATATGTTACAATACACATTCAAACTTCACACACAGTGATGCAAACACTTATCCGTACGGAATTAGTGTCGGCAGTTTGAATGCAAGTAGAAACGTCCGTGACGGAAGTGTGAGGCAATCGCTGGCCTGGAATAGCATTGTTAACACTCCTGGTGGATATCTTTGTTTCAATTAATGTCCTACAGCCTTATACTTAGTGGTTATTTGTACAACACTAAGAGTTGTTTCCCTAAGTCCTAATCTCACCAACACATATGTTGATCAATAAGCCCCTTCAGCAACATTCAAGCCATATCTTAACAGAGGACACCAAACATAGGCCTCGTATAGGTTACTCGTTGGTGGAACTGAAACCGGAAGGTTTTAAGACTACCAAACCTGTTTATTATGGGTCAGCACGAGTGTCTTCTCAGTAAAACTTCCCATATTTCTCTTTTGAGATTGCCGAATGTTGAACGGACCAGTCTGGAGGCTCCCCTTGGTGCCAGGGTAAAGACGCTGAACATCCTGGAGAAAATATTATCGTTGATTATATTTAACATTGATCGTTAATTCAGAACTTTGCCGTTCCCAGAATAAGGATTTGAAAAGTTAAGTTTATTGTGTTAACGATGCTGTCATAGTGTATGGGTGTATTAGTCCATTGGATGGTTGGTTGTTCAGCAACTTTCCAGCTACAATACCGTGGCCTTGGCCTTGTACAAACCAATGACTGATATCAGTAACCACAATGCAAGACATCGGAGTACGACACCAACGATTAACCAGATTACCTACTGTAACCATCCTGGCGGATTTAACGATAGGCAGTAGCTACTCTTCCAGCCAATCTGTTGGAGCAGACACTGGTTGTATTACCTGGGAATCGTCCAGACACACAATGGTGAAGCAGTCATGGTCGTGTACAAGTCTCCAGAAGTCTACCACGGTGTTCTCCATGGGCGTCTGAGTAGCGATCACCATGCAGGACCTCATCACTGACTGGAGAGGAAATATATATCAATGTCTACATCTCACCGGCCAGCCGCTATAGTTTATCCCGACAAATGAAATAAATAGCATTAGCTTAAAGACAAACCGAATACGGGAATGATCTGTAATATAGTTCTTCATAGGAGTAAACCGCGAAGATCGGGTTAGAATTGAGCTTCAGTAACCGATTCTTGTCGTAAGACCCCTTGTCTGGTCCAGACTCGATTATTTACAGACCGCCGCCATATAGCTGGAATATTGCTGACTGCGGCGGAAAACTATACTCACTCACTCTTCATAGGAGTATTATCTTAACCAATATCTTTATGTGCTGATATAGACGTTCGTCGTGAAAAACCGGGTTAGGATACAACCCATTCTCGTCGTAGGAGGCCCCTTCTGGGGTCGGGTGATCGATACAGTGACTTGAATGATGTATGTCATCTGATCGCTACTTGCGAATCAATGCTCATGCTGTCAGGCACTGGGCTGTCTGGTGCAGACTCGATCATTGACAGAGCGTCGTCACATACAACTGGAATAGTCCGGCGTTAATTTAAATAAGGACATACTGGTAGAGTAACAGCATTGATGTAATTGTTGTAGCCTTCAGCTGGGGTGGATAGATACGGCCGTGACTTGTTACCTGAAACAATTTACATATATTTATCTAATTATAGAAGATATGATGAAAGGGCGTCAACTTAGGGGTACATAAAATGCAGTCACAGCTTAACCGTTATGTGGCAAATTAAACGTTAGCTGAACAGGGTCCTAAAAGAATATCAAGTAAAAAAGGCACCTGGAAGTATGGCTTTGTTCTTGTTTTTGGACACATTCTCTTCAAGCATCGCGTCGGAAATGGATTTTTCTGTCTGTCGTGGTCTTTGTACTTGAATTGACTTAAAAGAAAAACACAAAAATGGAACAAATTTAAAGCTGAATGTTTATTCATTTTTCTTAAAACTGGCACTTTTAGAGTATTGGATTGTTATATTTTGTTTCTATTTTCTAAACCTATTCACTTTTAAAGTAATTTTACTCAATTGAATTAATTATTGGACTTTCTTCCATCGTTTTATTCTGGGGTTCTTTTTATAGGACTATCGTAATGTTTAGCGTTACTTTAAATTCCTTCTTCAAGGTAGTGTCTTGCTGTTTGCTGTAGTTTCTCTCCCGTCCGAAAATGCGGTTGAATTCAGTCATTGTGTAGAATGTGCCTCTACTCTCCAGGGCCTCAAGGACCACGATATGGACGAACTCGAATTGATCCTGAAAAACAGAGGGAAACACAAGCATGACATTCAAAAACGCGCGACCTGTAAAACGTCTTCCTAGGAATGCAACATGGTAACCATGATTTACACTGCTACAAAGAATAGTGTGTGTGATTGTGCTTGTAGTTGACACTGTTCATACTCACCACTGTCTGGACCATGTTCATCCTGGCCTGCCTCATCCTAGACACACACTGGAACACGTTGACCCTGTGCTCTGCCTCAGCCTGGACCATCAGATAGTCCAGAGCGATGAACGTCCCAGTCCGCCCCACTCCAGCGCTGACAAAAACAAGTCAGGTATCTTGTCACGGTCCTGACTGAATTCAAACATCTTACATTTGAGTGGACATTTCCATTTTTGTGTACCACTAACTCGACAACCTCGTCTAGGTACGTATCCCACCATTACCGATTGTATTTAGACAGGTTACATTTCAGGAGGCACGTGTTCATCCACCATCAAACACGACCATCTTCCATTGTCAGCAATATTGGATATTTGTCCCCACATCAACCTGTCTCGCCATATCCTCACCACTTCTCCTTCATGATCAGCATCATTTACACTTTACATTTCAGGAGACATTATGCTTTAATGCACCATTAACCATGCTTACACGCTCCACCAAATCCATGATGGTCACTTCTCACCTGCAGTGGATCACCAACGGATCCGCCTCTGCACCGTCCAGTTGTTTGACTCTCTTCCAAAGCTGACCAGAGCAGGAGCTGATGGGACACCATGGTCTGGCCAGGTGAGGAACTGGAAGTGGGAGACCCTTCTCGTCTCTGATCCCTGCTTACAGGAACATTGCCGTTAGAAAAATACATCAATGACTACTGAAAGAAATCTATATGGATGTCCATAGATAAGGAACATCTCAATATGAATACGGGGAGACACACAGAATTGATATTATTTTGCAATAGTCATTTCATCACGCCTGTAATGCTGAAAACCACTTGGTAGAGAAACGTTCTGATACCAGAATCGAAACGTTGTATTGAAAGACGTAAAGAACTTTTATCCATAAGTCACACAGTTACAACTTCATTAGTTCACAGAATTCACAATCTAAACACAGAAGAACATACGACACGAATAATAAGTAAGGGTCCCGATCCACAAAGCGTTCGTAACTTTGCGACCTATCGTAACTCTATATAATATCATTGGCTTATGAACGATGCAATACTACGAACGCTTTTACTGAACGGTAAATTAGTCGTTACATTAGAATGTCCGACCTGCGTTAATGCTCACCGTACCGTACCGTACTGTACCTTACCTCTTTGGAAAAGTGAATACCTTGGCATTGTTTACGGTCAGTTTCCTGATCGTGTAGTCAGTTCTTGTCACCTCGGTTTCAAGTCCGATAGTAAGGTCACCGCATTTTTTGCTTTTGTTCTTCTCAGGCCAGTACTGCTCGCACTTCACCTGCCCAAACAGACATAACCCATAGCCAGTTTTACTTCCATCGAACATTCAGGGATCGAGACTCACAGATGAAATAAATAAGTCTCATACACGAGAGTCACTGTTTTGAACATCCATCCAACCCTTCGGTATTTAGTAGGATAGCTATGGCCGTGCAAGAGGGCTGCACTGATGTGACACATCATGTCCACTATGAAAGCTTAACTAAGAAAGTGATGCGTACCTCAAGGACATTGGATATAGTTTTACTTTATACTTTAAACAAAACCACCGTTGTAGAAAAGTGATAGTATGCGTTTGATGCTAAACGAACTATCGAGTCTGGACCAGACAATCCACTGATTAACAACATGTGCATCGATCTACGAAATTGCGACAACCCAGTCAGCGAGCCTGACCCTCCTATCCTGTAAGTCGCCGCCTACGACAAGTATGGGTGGCTGAAGATGAATTCTAACCCGAATCTTTACGGGACTGCTACAGAATGCATCTACCTACCTTCTGCATCTCCTTCAGCTGTGTCACCATGACTATTTTGCTAACCCGCTGCTGCCAAACCATTGTCCAGAAGTCGCCCACTGTTGCTGGTGTGGGACCTGTGATAATTATGTTAAGTTAACGTTATTGTTAATGAAACAGGGATTAACAACATGTAAAGAATTGCGTGAGAGGGTGACGTGGTGTGTGCGTGCGTGTGTACGTGTGTATGTGTGTGTGAGAGCGTTGGAGTATCCAATTAGAGCATAATCATCAACTGACGACATAACGACTTAGTAAATGTGCAACTTTGATATTTGCATGAATTACACACGACTTACATAGACTGAAACAGACAGGAGAATTACCTTGTGTGGCGATGTATTTAGAACCATCAGGGAAACCCTTCAACAAACGAGAAAACGCAAACAGTATTATCCTAAACTTCAATACAGTACTTCAGTATTATTTGTACCTTAGATTGATTCCCTCTATACATCATGGGATTACCTTTACTGCATTTAGAAACATGACCAATAAATTCCGCAAATTCAGAATGCTTTTTTATGTCTTCAATTGATGGTGCAAAATGATCTGATTCTTTTTTAACAGGTTTAGAAGTTGGATAGAATCGTTTTGTTTTACAACACAAGGCTCCGATAGGAAACAAACGAACCGGTATATAGCTGGCGTTGATATACGCGGATGTAGCATTTCCACTTCTTTCAAGAATCACTCTCGAGTCATCATCTGACATAATGAGACAAGTACAATACCTAGAAGTCTTTGTGATTAGTTTGAAATTGTGACCAAATTATTTATTGTATTCTTCCATATGCGTTTCAGTGTGTCGTGGAGACAGTCACGTTAATTGTCTACTTTAATAAATCAAATTTTCATTGATACATTATGACACTTTGGGTACACTTAACCGTAGACGTACATGGGTATAAAGCAGCAAATCTATTTTTCGGTTTGTTTTCGGGCTTTTTCCTTCTTCAACTTTCCCTCTGATCCCGTATGGAAGCATCTAGGTGATCAAATAAAAATAAAAACCATTACATTGCAAAGTATACAGCACCAGTGTGCACAATAAAAAAGTCGGGTACTTAATTATTTAATTCATAAATTCAGCATAATGGGTTTTTTAAGGTCTAGCTCAACACATATCAGGTCACCACAACGATCAGTCAAGCGCATAATAATATACTAGTTTGGGGACTGTGAATTTAATATTTCTAGGAAGGGGGACAGAGATTTTGTCGAAAATAGAAAAATTGGCACGATAAGAGTTTTTTATCTGGTTTTGCTGCTGCAGATGGTCTTCACACCAGGTCCAAGCTGCAGCCCCAACATCAGATGATCAGTGTTTTACCTTGTATGTATTCTTAAAACGTAAATTATGTGAAAGAATATCTTGTCGCAATACAAGGCCCCATCCGCACCCGCGAATATGAAATGGTCAGTGGTACCTTGTATTCATTCTCAAAGGCAGTTTTGTCTTCCTGTTTCCTTTGTATGTACTGGGCCAGTTTCTCCAGCACGACATAGGGGGAGATCCAGTTGCAGTAGGTTGCATCATCATCTTCAGGGACGTCACATTCTACCTCGACAGAGAACGCCTCGTCCTCATCCTCAACATCTGAAAGACGCACGCGTTTATACCTTTAACAACTGTGCATGTGACTTTCAAACCGGAGGCTCTCATGGTATAGTTGTGTTACTGTTGTATTAACATCACATGTTATACACTGTTGTATCCATATACTTGGAATGTATATCGGGGGAGTTCAACACCCAGATATAACAGGTTGCACTACAGCCAGTTAATTTGAATATAGAACCTTTGAGTGTGCAATAAACGTTTTCAGATAAATATTTGTCACACAGCCTACTATGTAGAACCACTTACTGAACAACTGACCGGGAACATATTTGGGTGTGTGCGATGCCTTTGGTGACTTGTCAGATCTCCTGTAACACAAGGATAATGTTGCATGGATTCGCAATATACGTTTAACACTTATAGCATTGAGCTAGGAAGTTGTTCTGGCATATGTCACTGTGTTTACCTTAGAGTTTAGTAGATTACAATACACGCGCCTTGTAACATACCTTTTCAGCCATATCACAGCAACAGCAACACCAACAGCAACAACAACGAAGATGATGACTAAAGGCAAGACCAACCCAACTGCTAGATTGGTCCTCCCAAACAGAGAGCTTCCGTCTACTGCAAACAAAACATGAAAGATAAAATGTATTGTTCAATAGAAGAAAATCGTAGGCTATATGTTGGTCCACTCTATTTAAGTGTCTTCACCTCCTATACTCTCTCTCTCTCTCTCTCTCTCTCTCTCTCTCTCTCTCTCTCTCTCTCTCTCTCTCTCTCTCTCTCTCTCTCTCTCTCTCTCTCTCTCTCTCTCTCTCTCTCTCTCTCTCTCTCTCTCTCCAATGGAGTATAATACATTTACAGCATAATGGTTCTAACCTTGAAGCCGCATTTCACACGTCGTTCCATTCCAACCTGGTTGACAGCCCATTGGGCAGCTGCCGTCCACGTGGTTGCAGTTAGTTCCGTTACAGTGTCCACATTTCGATGCACAGTTCTTACCATATTGGCCATCGCAAGCTGTGAAGGAAGACTTTGAGAAACACATCGGAAACTGCTTTACATTACTGATGCTGTGAAGTATATTGGAATCACTGGTCAATCTGACACTGATGTGTTGTTGGACATATTGAAAGAACCCTTTTTTCACATCCATAAGAAATCTCTGCCAAAAGCAGAGTCGATTGTACAGTTGTGACTATATCATGAGTATATATTTGTTTTAGTGGTGTTACAGCTGTACGATGTTGTTTGCAAACGCATCGAGTCTGGACCAGGCAATCCAGTGATTGTCACCATGCGATACGATGGCAGAGTATGTTTGTGTGAAAAAACACGTTTTAAGTCATTGATCTAAGACTCCGTATTATTCGAAAACCCAGTATATTAAATACAGGCTTTCTAACCTACCCTTGTCACAAGCAGGTTCGGTCCACCCATCGTCACAGCCTTGGAGACATGTGCCGTTAGTTCTGTCACAGAAGGTGTTGTTCAGGCAATGTCCACACTTGTGAGAGCAGTTGAGGCCATAGGTTCCATTCACACACTCTGTAATGACATATATTGTATGTATGTGTGTCTTTTGATATTTGATCGTTACTGAGACTCACTATCTTAACATGGTACATGTGGTACATGCGGTACATGTGGTACACTGATATATTCCATGTCGCAAAAGACCTTATTAGTCTATGTTCTTACCAGGACACTCCGATCTGCTTTCTTGATATTACTAAAGTATTAGGTTACATTGACGTGCTTTGTTCCTCACCTTGAAGACAGTCTGTTCCATTAAATCCTTTTGGACATCCACTTCCACACTGACCTACCCCTTTGTCACAAATCTCAGACTCGTTTAAACAGTTGCACTGCTTTTCGCAGTCTTTTCCGAACCAGAAGTCACTACAGACTGAAAAAAACAATTCCGTGTTATTCCTTTTGATATTCGGTTGTTGTTTTTCACAGTATTTTAACATGAACAGAGACAGAAACGAGACCCGGGCAGTTGTGTGAACACACAATGTGTATCACAAGTAGTGTTCATAAAGAATCTAGTTTACTTTGTTTGTTTTGACTAATGTGGGTTTCATAGTGCGTTCCATGTGGATATCCCTATTGGCCCCAAACCTTGGAATGACCTGTGGAGATCCGAGTTAGAATTGGTCTTCAGTAACCCATCGTAAGAGGCGACTAACTGGATCGTATCCCCATTGCGTAGATAGATACTCATGCTGTTGATCACGGATTTTGGACCGCCGCCATATAGCTGGAATATTGCTGAGTGCGGCGTTAAACAACAACCAAACCAAACCTGGGAACAATGTTCCAGTCGAAGACACCCTTGTCAGACTCTCTACCAAACCCTCTTCTATCCCACTCTATGACGCCTGTTGTTGCTCTTGTCAGACTCTCTACCAAACCCTCTTCTGTCCCACTCTATGACGCCTGTTGTTGCTCTTGTCAGACTCTCTACCAAACCCTCGTCTGTCCCACTCTATGACGCTTGTTGTTGCTCTTGTCAGACTCTCTACCAAACCCTCGTCTGTCCCACTCTATGACGCCTGTTGTTGTTTGTCTTGTCTCTAGAGTCTCTGTCCCACCAAACGCCTCGTCTGTCCCACTCTCTGACGCTATGACGCCTGTTGTTGGTCTTGTCAGACTATCTACCAAACCCTCGTTTGTCCCACTCTATGACGCCTGTTGTTGCCTCGACGCTATTTTATCCATGAGATCCCAATGTCAGGGTTTCAAAACGATTAAAGTACATTTACATTGTTTCTTAAAAAAATAACTACCATCTCATACGGTCCATTGTTCCTAAACACCTCCATGCATAACAATGCCATATATTTACATCCTTTTCTGTTTCATTTTGATCAGGCTCTAAAATCGATCTTCCTGTAAGTAGTCGAGATGGGTGCTAGATTATACCCACCAAACACCTGCACTTCACAGAGGCTGAGGGAGTCTGCAAGGATTGTAATGGTGACATTTCTTCCTGTCAGAGTTTTGTTACAGGTAACATGCCAGATGGTACGAGGGAAACTGTCCTTAGGCCATTGGAAACATAGCGTCCCGTCTACCAGAACTTCCATTCCCTTCCTTCTGTCCTTGTTGACATCTTCATGAAATAGATGTAAAACAGCATCAGTACTTCTCAACAAATTGTATCCTCATATCATACTCGAACGTGTTCGCTCTATAACAGTGTGATATCAGTAAAATGTTACAAGTGGTCATTGACATTTCATAGTAAACAAGTTGCCCGCATGGGACTCAACCACAAAAAGTACAAGAATATATACTTTACTGTCAAAGTGTAATCCCAAATATAACAGATGTCACATTAGACCACTTTCTAAAAGGCTCGGTGTGTGCTTCAGACATAGATTTACAATTTACACCTTACAGAATGCTCCACAGCAAAGAGCACAGCGAGCTTCAGGTGTCTTTGGTATGATATTTATACCATACGTTAATAAAGCGCCATCGTATTGCAGGTATGTAAATACGCCAAAACAGATGTTGGTGTTCACCTGATTATGGATTGTAACATAACTCTCCAAATTCATTCATTTTGCCTGCTATGAAAGGCCACTTACCGTCTTTCCGATTGTAGATTGTGATATATTTTATCTGGTGGTCTGTTGACAGTGCTACATTCCACCAAGAGTTCCTGTTTTGTTCCCCTTCTGCAGCATGTGAGCATGTCCCGGAGTTGAAGTCTGTAGTGGTGTTGCCGTCCACAGCCTTATAAGCATGGTAAGTCTGGTAAATACCTTTTTGTGTCGCAGTGCGATTTAGCGCCACATTTTCTGAGATGAAAGAAAGAAATGGTCCTTAGTGTAGAGAAATGTCAACAGAGATCACCGCTGATACATGTCAGAACTAATGATGTACTCAGTGGTTCTTAATGTAGAGATACCACAACAGAGATCATAGCTAATGATGTACTCAGTGGTTCTTAATGTAGAGATACCACAACAGAGATCATAGGTAATGATGTACTCAGTGGTTCTTAATGTTGAGATACCACAACAGAGATCATAGCTAATGATGTACTCAGTGGTTCTTAATGTAGAACATGTAGTGATGCGCCAACATTGATGTATCGCTGATACATGTCAGAACTAAAGATGCAATATTAAGCACGAAAATAACACTGGAAACCATCTCTGTCTATTAGAGAATGGCCAGTACCACGTTACGTATGACCCTATTGTATACCCTCTCTTTCTCTCAACCGTGAAGATCCGGGTTAAATTGATCTTCAGTAACCGAGGCTTAAGCTTGTCGTAAGAGGAGACTACCTTGATCGGGTTGGCAGTCTTGTTGACTTGTTTGACACATGTCATCGGTTCCCAGTTGGTAGATCGATGCTCATGCTGTTGATCATTGGCTTGTCTGGTCCCGGTTTGATTATTTAACAGACCAACGCCATATAGCTGGAATATTGCTGAGTGCGGCGTAAAACCCACCTCCTCTCTCTCTCTCACACACACACACACACACACACACACACACATATTCCTTCTCACTTACGTTTTTGACAGTAGCTTCCATACCAGCCTGGGTCACAATTTCCTGTACAGTCCATCGGGGAGTGACAGGGTTTGTCCTGACAGTGACAGTCGAAATCACGGCCTGTATTGAGACAAAAGTAGGCACATGATGCTAAGTAGGACATTCTTTATATACTGTGGCAACTTCTTTCAGAGGCATGTAGGAGTTGGGGCAGTAAGGAAGAGTAACAATATATGGATGAACAACTTTATTATTGCTGGGAGAGCGACGTTTCCGTGTATGTTCTAACACTGTTATCAAGCAAGTGATGAACAGCAAAAGTATAAAGGAGCTTAAACAAGTTATACAAGCCATAAAGAAGCTGTTCATCCATATATTGTTATCCTTCCTTATACTGTGTCATTTGGTGCAAGTGAAGAGCAGGAAAGATTCTAACCAGAACAACAACAAAGTAACTGACCTTGTACATGTTGCCGTGTGCGTCTTGCCTCTATTATGACAGTCGTCAGTCCAAAACACACCAGCCAAATCGTACTCCAGTGGGGCGCCATTCCAAAGACTACAAGTAAACGTGAACATGATTTTGTATGGGTCAACAAGATAAATGTATGTATGAGATGAAATATGCAGTGATCAATAAGCCATCAGTACATTACATATTATTAGATATGAGAGAACCTCAAATTCCATCCTCAAATCCTGTTTGACATTACTTTCCACATTTGGTTATTTTGCATTGACAATGTGACACGAAAAGCTTGGCAGAGACAAAATCTGTATATTTTCCAAAAATAGTCTGCAAACAATAGAGATTTTATTATTGAATTTTGTCTCTAGAGTCACATTGATAATATACTATCCCCAAAAAGAAACGCATAACCCAGAAATCTGTTGCGAAAATGTTGTATTTTCAAACATGTATAACTCGTCCACAAATAGACTTTAGTGCATGACTGTTTACATCAGTTTAGAAGAAGGAAATGTCTATACAACCAAGTGGATAACTTAAGATAACTGAGATGTTGATCGCGAGGGTGACGACGTAGCACGGTCCCGACGTCGCATCTCCTGGCTCTCCTCCGGATATCCTCCGAAGTCCAGGCACCCTGGTTGCTGTGCTGTCACCCGTGGCAGTACGATCACTCAAACGAAGTACCCGGATGTACCGATCTTTGGCTGCAGTGGTGACTCGAGGTCTGCCTGTACGGGGACGGTCATTTGTTATTCCTGTTTGGTTGTAACGAGCTGCAAGCCGTGATATCGTACTCAGACTAACATTCAGACGCCTGGCAACAGAAGATTGGTAATCTCTAGCTAAGATACATAGCGTTCACTGACATAGCTAAGATACATAGCGTTCACTGACATGAACGCTATGCAGCACCTCCATAGGCCGCAATGGTGGAAATCCCTTGTCGCACTTTCGCGCACTCGTTACGATGTTTGCGCTCGAAAAAACATATATGAATTACTTCTTTGTACTTATACCTACACGTGCGCCCTATTTTCGTTATCAAAATATTCAAAAATATATATTTACAAGCCATCAAACATCTCAGTCGATCGCTCACATATGAGCGGGGCCATTTTGAATCACGTGACCTGTGACGCGAAGGGGATATCCCTCCCAAAAATAGTAACACACGTGTTCCATACCTCGTTGCTTGTTAACAACATATTTTCATACATTTTAGGCAATTAAAACGATTGTATGGAGATTTTCGTTTCCAATCTAGACTGACTGACCACCCCTGCTTTTTTCAACAGCTGTTTTCAAAGGAAATGCTGATGAGTTTTCAATGCTTCATAAAATATTAGATTATTGTTGTCACCTTCACAGTTCCATGGGTGTCTCTGTACTACTCCTGAATATTTGCCTACAAAACACAGTTTACTAATAAGACCTATTAGAATTTAGGAATTAAATAATTAACGAGTTCACGAATCAATTATCTATAAATTTCATTTGTCCCATATAACCTTAAATATTTCTCATTTCACATTTCTCCTACCTTCATCATCATATTTATTTCCTCCTTGGATAGGAAATTAGATGTTGATTACATCAAGGGAATGTGTTTTTCATCATGAATTATGAACAAATACTAAAACAAGGGGATACATCTAGAAAGCAATTGTTAAAAGGGGAAGGATCATTCAAATTACAGCACAAAGCCAAATGTCAAATTCTTAAAATGCGCTCCGCCCGTCCGTCCGTGCACGTTCGTCTTTTCCGGAGCAGAACTTCAAAACCGTTTTCTATTTCTTCACCAAACTTGGCACAGAGATAGATCTGGTGGTGTACTGGTGCCTTTTGGTAGTTTGGGATTTCTGTATAAAATATTTTTGTGTGTGTTTCCATGGCAACAATTTCGACTTTGACCGAAATTGGTGGTAGTGTTCTTTTCCGGAGCAGAACTGTAAAACCGTTCAATATTTTTCACCACAAATTGGTATAAATATCAATCAGAACCTTAAGTGGTGCCTTGGCTATTTGCAGATTTTTGACATTTTCATATTTCTCGGTTCCATGGAAACGATTTGGACTTCTTTTCCGGAGCAACCATCGAAAACCTTTCATTATCTTTCAACAAAACGTAGCAGATATATGAGACAAATCTTGAAGTGGTGCCTTTTGTTATTTGCAAAGTTTTAGTATTTATATTTTCATGATTTCCATGGAAACAATTTGGACTAAGTAAAAAAGATCAAGTTGGACTATCAGTAACCGTCAGATGTTCTTTCAAATTTCTGGAGCCGGGGGGGATTTGTCATCTTTTGATGACTCTTGTTTTGATAAGTTATAACAGTGAGTTTCACCAAAAAATAGACATGTCGTCAAACACTAAGCTGTAACTATATCTCTTCCATCCCTTTGTTTTTCTCTTGACATTGCCCTTGCAATGGGCACAGACAGTGTCATCCATGGTTTCTTCTCTCAACTTTCAACCTTGAATACCAGTAAATAAAGTGCATATCAATGTTAATTATTAATTATCACTTTAATTTAACATGAGTTTAAACTTATACCTTCAAAAAGATTAAACTTCATGCACAATTTCATATCTTTATCATTGTTAATGTTCTCAATAAACATCTAATTATTGCACCTTGAAATGCAGACTTTCTAAACTAACACTTCATTGATAATTTGGAAAGCCTGCTATTTTTGCTGTCAAAAGATAAGAGGTACTGTAATGTTTGCAAATGAATTTTCTTCAGTCGACCTAACAAATCAAAGCCTTCTGTCCAATGATGTATGCACAAGAGTTTAAGTATGATATTTGGCAGTGTGCTGTAATTTGAATGATCCCCTCATTCAACAATTGATTTATTGATGTATCCCCTTATTTTAGTATTTGTTTATAATTCATGATGATAAATAATACTTTTTTGGCCATTTGGTTGCTAATATGGACATGAAAAGATGATTTTGTCAAGGTTTGTAGCTGGTGCTTGAGACCTAATACAACATGGAAATATTTAAAATATTATTCAAGGTAGGAGAGTTGTGAACTGAGAAATATTTAAGGTTTTTGGGTATACATGAAATTTATAGATAATTAATTCGTGAACTCATTAAATATTTAAGTCCTAAATTCAATTAGTAAACTGTGTTTTGTAGGCAAATATTCAGGAGTAGTACAGAGACACCCATGGAACTGTGAAGGTGACAGCAATAATCTTATATTATATGAAGCACTGAAAACTCACCAGCAATTCCTTTGAAAACAGCTGTTGAAAAAAGCAGGGGTGGTCAGTCAGTCTAGATTGGAAACGAAAATCTCCATACAATCGTTTTAATTGCCTAAAATGTATGAAAATATGTTGTAAACAAGCAACGAGGTATGGAACACGTGTGTTACTATTTTTGGGAGGGATATCCCCTTCGCGTCACAGGTCACGTGATTCAAAATGGCCCCGCTCATATGTGAGCTATCGACTGAGATGTTTGATGGCTTGTAAATATATATTTTTGAATATTTTGATAACGAAAATAGGGCGCACGTGTAGGTATAAGTACTGACTGACTGACTGAGTTTGGTTTTACGCCGCTTTTAGCAATATTCCAGCAACATCACGGCGGGGAACACCAGAAATGGGCTTCACACATTGTACCCATGTGGGGATTCGAACCCGGGTCTTCGGCGTGACGAGCCAACGCTTTAACCATTAGGCTACCCCACCGCCCAGATATAAGTACAAAGAAGTAATTCATATATGTTTTTCGTGTGCAAAAGTCGTAACGAGTGCGCGAAAGTGCGACAAAGGATTTCCACCATTGCGGCCTATGGAGGTGCATAGCGTTCATGTCAGTGAACGCTATGTATCTTAGCTAGGTAATTGCCAGCGTGTATTCTTTCAATGGTGTTGTTCCGTGTCGCAGCGTCAAGACGTGGCGTAGTGATTTGACCTTGAAGCTGCTTCAAAACGAATGCCGATTTTCGAAAGTAGTCTGGATTTTTATAGCCAGACAGTACATGCTCTTTCTGCTGCACAATTTCAACTGGAAGGTGATTTTTGCTGTGTTGTGGCGATGCGTTTTGAATCCTTGTAAGAAATCTCATCAAAATCAACATTTTCAGGTATAGTCGATTTTTTACTTGTCCAATTGTGTAAAATCATGTTATCAACACTTTTGTTACATATTTTGACGATTGTTTGAACACAATAGGTAATTAATAGATTTTTAAAAATACAAAGCGCCTATGCGTTTCTTTTTTTTTGGGGTAGTATAAGTAGTCTTTTTAGATGTATCACACGGAGCAAGTGCATCCCGCTTTCTGCCACCTCATGTGTCGACCATTTTACCTGAGTGAAAAAACTGACAGACTACTGGTCCTCTATGGAAGATTGCCATTACTAAAATGCGATTACATAATGTGTTATGTATTTTCCAGTATTTTTTGGTGGATTTCAATAATGAACTAGTGACATGAATCCC
Source organism: Haliotis rubra (assembly GCF_003918875.1). Taxonomy (NCBI): domain Eukaryota; kingdom Metazoa; phylum Mollusca; class Gastropoda; order Lepetellida; family Haliotidae; genus Haliotis; species Haliotis rubra. The sequence goes on along the minus strand of NW_025765798.1, from coordinate 59,336 downwards.
TGTTGAGACAAGAAAATGCGGGGGAAAAAATTCCATTGGCGTTATACCTCTTTGTTCTTTATTAGGGGCATTTATTAAATGTATTGCTAAAAGCGGCGTAAAACTAAACTCACTCACTCATTTATGAAATATATAAATTAGCTTTATGAATATTTATTTATTTTAGACGGATTATCAGCATTGAACGTAGGTTATTACTTATAGTATATGGTTTCTTCTGTTGGTTGGGGAATAATAATATCATTCCAAGCACATGACGGAAGTGTGTCTTCTTTTGTTTTAACAAACGTCATTTCTTCATTCCCATATGGAATCATTGTTCAGTATTTTATTCTCACATAAGCGAGATGGGCCCATCAGTCCATACCCGACGCTACATATGGACGTAGCATATTGACTGTAACATAAAATTATTTTCATCCAAATGATAACGCTTAAAAATGAAAAATATAAATTCCTTAAGCCAAATGCGATCAAGACGACTAAACTACCGGGAAAAAGAAAGTTATCACTTCTAAAGTTCTTGTATGAAAAACAAAAACACTGGTACAAGTTTCATCAAACATTCACCAAAACGAAACTTTGTCACAATAACGTTGCTGTCCGAAAACAAATTTCGAAGTGTTTTTTTTTCAAAACGTGAAAAACGTAATTGTGTAACATTGGTCCAAATGCGCGTGTATGATTGTGGCATGATTGGCGAGACTCGAGACCGCACAAGATCGGGAAGACCAAGAGTCACGACACCGCCCGAAGATCGCTACATCCGGCAGATTCATCTCCGGAACAGATTCGTGGCGACAGCACTAAAGAAAGAACTGTCGGAAATAGGAAAAAAAACTGTATTTTCTCATTTATCTCTGCAATTTATGTAGTTGATATGTGAAAGTGAGAAATATCTGTTAAACTAAGCTTGGTCTAACTACAGTCTCAGTGGTAGGGAGATAGGAAACGTAGAAAAAAGACTTTACTGAGGAGAGATTAGTGCAGAAATGAGCATTGCAGGTCTTTTTTGTAAGTCCAAAACGACTTACTTGGAACAGACCATGGTTTTATGCAAATTAGTGTGCGACGATATTGTATTACAAAAGACTCTTTTTTAATGCTCAATTTGAAATTAGACGTAGCTTCATTATAAACGATAGCTGACGTAAAAAATATTATCCAGCCTCATGTAAGAATGTCGAGTTTTAATTGGTTCACGTGACTGATAAAATACCAAGTACACCCGTCACGATCCGCGAGCAGGGAGTACAAAAGTCATGTTATCCCGCAACGCCTCGGTGACCACGCGAAGTGAGAAAAGCGAGCATCGCCAAGCCTTTAGTAACGTGCGCTGCATTGAGGTCAATCGATCAGCTGATTTCAACATGACAGCAAGTCGATTCGATGCGTATTGTTTTCCTTTGATTTAGTAAAAACATTCGGCTAGATAAATGCCTTATCACATCGTGTCTCGAGAAATACGGGGTTTTATAAGTCCATCGTAAGGTTGTATTCAACCTTACTCGGGACTGATAAAACCCCGTATTCAACCTTACTAAAGTACTGTCGGAAAAGCTAGAAAAATGCTTTTTGACTTATATTTAAACTTCAGAGGTATTACAGTTACTCAAATAACAAATATCACTTTAAGAAACATCTACCTAATGTAGACAGAGGGAATAAATTTTGAGACATGCCCTAAAATGTGTTTTTACTGATGAAAATACCAAAAAAATTAGAAAAATAAGGGGTAGTGGGACGTTATTTGATACAAACATTAACTGCCTGTGTTACGTCATCACCATGCACGGTATCGACAGTTGAAATTGACACCTGAGCACACGCTCGGGCCAGGGGTCATCTCAATAGATGTTTTCTTCAAAATGTTGAATATGTCTGACTGACTGACTGACTGAGTTTAGTTTTACGGCCCTTTTAGCAATATTCCAGCAATATCACGGCGGGGGACACCAGAAATAGTATACGTATTGGTTATGTAAGGGATCATTTCTGTATGTGTGTTTGTTTTGAAATAAACATACGAATTACTGTACATTGGAAAGAATCCTATCACTTGTGTTATCTTATCGATTGATTGTAGAAATGTTCAACGTTTTTTAAATGTTTTGCATGTCAACAGTATATTTCATTGCAAAAATATGGTTGTAATTCGGTCAGTTTAATCTAGTTGTGAACATTGGCCAAAGATTTAACGAAGTCACTAGTGTAGCTTCTTTTGAATATATATATTATTATTATTCTAAAGGTTGTAAACCGCCCGTCTAAGTACTCCCTTGTCAAAGTTGTCAAGGATGGTTGTACGTCCCAGTTTTGCTTTTGAGACGGTCCCTGTCTTTTCTGATTTGTTTACAATATTGTAAACTTGTTGGTAAGACATACCAACAGCTCTACAAGTTCTGTAATAAACCCTTTCTAAACTAATGAAAGGTTTACCTCTGTCTTATACAAGCGCAAAAAAAACTTATTAACCTTTGCAACAATCGACTGCAAATATACTGAGTCAAAAAAGAAACTTCACATTCTTTCTTCAGGGCACTATAAAAGAACAAGAGATGGTAGGATGGTTAAATTGTTATTATTTCATTGCTGAGATCTGTGTGATGTACTCGATACACTGACAGTGCCATAATCAGTTCCATTAGGCTACACCGCCGTTCCAAAACATGGGTATACAGAATGTCAAGTCACAAGAATAAAAATGCGAAATTTCTCAGTTCAATATCGTGTATGGCCACCCCGCGCATTCACCACTGCCAAACACCGTCTCATCATCGACTGCCTGATGCTTGTCAACACGTGGTTGGGGATTCTGCGTCATTGCTCTTGCAAGGCAGCGCCAAGTTCCTGCAAATACTGAGGTTGGTTCCTAAGACCACGAAGCCTTCTCCCAAGTGCATCCCAAACGTGCTCTATTGGATTAAGGTCAGGGGTCCTTTATGGCCAGTCCATGACGTTGATTCCAGCGTTTGGAAGGAAATTTCGTGTTAACATCGCGGTATGCGGACGAGCATTATCATGCTGGAACTGTAGACCTGGGCCATGAGCCGCAATGAAAGGAACGAGTTCAGGGGTGAGCACCTGGTCGCGGTAAGCAGCAACTGTGAGGTTTCCACGGATGACCCGAAGTCGGGAACCGTTGTTCCCACAGAAAGCACCCCACACCTTGCAACTTCCGCCCCCGAATCTGTCGACTTCCTGTACACAACATTGGGCATACCGTTCACGACGTCGTCTCCAGACTCTATGCCTGCCGTCCGCGAATCTGAGGGTAAACCTGGATTCATCGCTAAAGACGACTCGATTCCTGTCTCTCTGGGTCCATCGAAAGTGACGTTGGGCCCACAGCAGACGTTGACGTTGATGAAACGGCGTCAATATTGGCCCACGATATGGACGTCGAGAATGGAGATTGGCAGCCCGCAACCGATTTCGAATGGTCTGTGAGGACAGTCGACCTCTAAACATCTCAGCCCTGGTTCGTGTAGCCGGCAGAAATCTGTCACGTAGGTGACGTAGGACGATTTGACGGTCTTCTGCTCGTGACGTCACACGTGGACGACCCGACCTTGGGCGATCAAAAGTGGATGCATCCCATTGCTCTTGCAACGTCAATAACTGATCTTCCCGCTTGCAACATGCCAACGGCACGTTCACGTTGCACATTTGACAATCGTGGCATTTCAAGTACCGTTAGAACTGTGGTTTAAAAGTGTTTTTTTCAATTCTTGAGGCCAATGCAAACACGTGCATATGAAGAAAACTTCGATGCGAAGATCAGGTGATCGACTGCACGTGCAAAACCTGATTTGGCACTAACGTCATTTGCACGACGAATGGATGGGTTTGAGTGGGTTTTGCTAACGGTTTTCTAGAGTCGACATATAGGGATCCAATTTCGAATACATAGATGTATCATCAGAGAAAAATTATTCATTTTTTTTCAAATTACATTTTGTGAAGTTTCTTTTTTGACTCAGTGAGTTGGCCATAGTGGACGCTGTGATAAAGATGTGCATGCATGACGGGAAACTTATTTATCAAGACTTAATATTTATATTAATATTTCTCCAATAAAGAAACGATAATAAAGTAAAGTAACGCAAACATTCAACATTTATTTGCTTCAGAATTACGTTAATTCATATTTTTACACCACCTGTATTATTAGCATAAATTTATAAAGAAAATTTCAGATTTCTGTTGTTGAACTCTGAAAAAATCTTAAGTTGTTGTTTTAGTACCAAATTCTCTCCTGTAAACTGCCCTTTAAATGCATGGGAATGTTAAATTGAAATAAAAATTAGGTGCACTATAGCCGAGTTGATATATTGACAACATAGTACATTTATCACCTTTATAAAGATATATGGGCAAAAAAGCATTTTTCTAGCATTTCCCCAGTCACCCATCCTATATTATAGAACCAGCGACAGGAACCAATGAATGAATGCATTATTGAATTCACGAAGGGATGAAGTTTGAGAATTTCCCGACTAACCATAATTTTTCTAAATGCGGGTTTGTGGTTTAATGGATATTAATGTTGCTTGAAAAACCTTGCATTTTATCACTAAAGTGAGGTGGAGTCATGTGAAGCGACTGCACCATAAGTGAGGTTGTGTGATGCAATTAAACCTGCAAACTACGATTGGTACTTGCGAACCAATTTAATGTACACTATCCAAAGAATGGTTAGCTACAACGAAAATTGATACTGAGGCACTATTCAGTCCGAGGAACAATGCATCTGTTGTCTCAACCTACCTATGAATACCTTATATTGCAATTATTATGTAAAACATGTCCCTCAGCTTATGACGTGTACACCTTAAGATTTATAGAAATTTCATTTTTAAGGGATGTTTTATTCTAATTATATGAATGTCAAGCTGTGAACAATCATATATCACTGTGAACAATCACACACACTGTGAACAATCACATATCACTGACATGTGCAAATACATCAATGAAAACAACCGATTTGGGAAAAGTCAGCCATGTTATAAAGGGCGTAAATATGGTCAACGTCTCCGCAAAGTGTATGATTATTCTTAATGCTAGTAATTTTGCCACAACCAAATATTCAGTTTCCAAACATCAGTCCCAACTAACTGTGAGCTTTCGAGTAATTAAGAAAGTTCAAATAAAAATTAATGAACACAATGACATACAAATTCTTGATAATCAACGTGCTGTACCTAAAAATGAAGACATATCTATGAACATATGACTCACTTTAGTAGTAATATCAACGCTTCAGTAATTCAAGTGATTTCAGCAAAATTTGTATAATTTTGTATCTTAAATTTCAGGAATTATGTATAATTACAATAATTATATATTACAGTGAATGTGTAATACCAGGGATTATGTATAATACCTGACATTTTCAGTGATTTTGTATAATGTCTGACTCACTCAGTGATTATATACTCAGCAGCAAAAAAGACGTCAGTACGAATTCAAAATTAGAGGTGAGGTGAAAGTGGGTTTAACGTCGTGCTTAAGAATATTTCGCTCATATGACGACGTGCATGCGTGTGTGTGTGTGTGCGGCTGTTTGTACTAGCCCAGACTTAAGCTGGTTTTATAGTACTAGCCCACTGAGATACCATGCCGCAGTGAAGCATGAATACCCTACTCAGACACATTATACTGACTCCGAGTCGACCAGTCTTTGCTGTACCCATTAATGCCGAGTGCCCGGCAGGGACCAACAAGTACCATATTTTAACGTCTTTTGGTATGACGCGGTCGGGGATCGAATCGCGACCTTCCGCTCTCCGGGCGGACGCTCTAACCACTACACCACGGAGGCGGTCTCAAAATTAGATAGGCACTGTAATCAGATCATTACAGAAATGGACATAATAAGCGGATCAAAAACACTTTTGGTGTACAATATCTTGACACATCAATGAATCACTCAGCACAATGCCAAGACATTACGTGAACGTTTGCAGTCCATTCAGACCCTTGACTTCAGTATCTAGTGTGACCGCCACGAGCGGCAATAACTGCAGCACAGCGTCTATGCACCAATCGATTGATGAAGGCCATTGGCACCTTGAACCACACTCTGAGAAAGGCCTGGCGCAATAAATCGGCTGTGTCCGGCCTTGGTATGACATTGTTCAGTCTCCTCTGAATTTCATCCCAAAGATGTTGCATTGGGTTTAAATCAGGACTAAGGGCTGGCCACTGCATAATGTTGACACCGATCTGCTGTAAGATGTCCCGTGTAGCTCTGGCAGTATCCTATAGGCCCGGGCGTTATCATGCTGGTAAATGTTGTTCCGGTGACGTGCGAAATGTGGTATGACGTGGGGTCTGAGAGCTTGGTCGATGTAGCCCACCGCTGTGATGCCGCCACCTCTCCCTGGACCAAGGTTCTGGAACACCACAGGACCCACTCTCTGGTTCAGGCCTATTCCACCCCATACCATGATGCTTGCACCTCCCCATGAGTCTCTTTCCATAACACATTGGTCTGAGTAACGCTGGCCACGTCGTCGCCATATTCTTGTTCTGCCTTCTGCAGTTGATACGCAGTACCGACTCTCATCTGTGAACAGAACAGTTCTCCACTGCCCGTATCGCCAGTTTTGGTGTTGTTGGGCAAACTGTTCTACGGCAATGGATGTTTGAGCTGTTAAGACGTCAGTGTACTGTATCAGTACTGATTGGTCTTCCGTGTGTTCCCCCTGTCTGGCGTGCTGTTTCGGATGCCTGCATGAAGGGATTCTGTACATGCTGTCGCACAACATGGCGGTCTTGTCGTCTTGTGGTCACCCTTGGTCTGCCAGTACGTAGGCGATCATTTGTGGTGTTGGTGGCCCGGAAACGTTGCTGCAGCCTGTAGATGGTCCGAACGTTGATCTGGAAGTGATTGGAAACGGCTTGTTCAGTGTGGCCAGCTTCAAGTCTTCCTAGCGCCTGGTTCCTCTGAGCTGTCGTCAGTCGCGGCATCCTGCTGACGTTGCAACGTGAATGTTTCAATTGCAGTTGCATGAAAAACATGGAGAACACCGTACCATCTCCGAGATCAGGTTTCGTTTTTGAGACGATTTCCTGGGTTCCATTCTGAGTTTGGGAAGGAATGTCTTTGCTCAGGTAAAGTTGGAGATGTTTAAATGAGTTCACTACGGAAGCGTAGTAGGGCCACAGTGAAAAATCTTTTGGGGTCACTATCTCCTACGTAGGACTTAATATCTCCTACGTAAGACTAAGTAACTCCTACGTAGGACTTAGTATCACCTACGTAAGACATATTATCTCCTACGTATGACATACTATCTCCTACGTAGTACTTAATATCTCCTACGTAGGACTTAGTATCTCCTACGTAGGACTAAGTATCTCCTGCGTAGGACATACTATCTCCTACGTAGGACTTAGTATCTCCTACGTAGGGCATACTATCTCCTACGTAGTACTTAATATATCCTTTTTAAGGAAGGTTATTAAGTTGAGAAATGTTTGGCTTTGCAGGACGTTAGATAGTTGAAATGTGAGTCAGTGAATATTCATGACACTAACGCCGTGTTACTATACAGTGTTATTGTGTGTGTATTACGTTAGGGTGACGTGGACCCTGTTCTAATTGCAGTTACGGAGGTTTGGGTATGGCTATGTTTAATCTATCATACATACTTCATATATTTGAAATCTACATATATTCACACACACAAACAAACACACACACACACACACACACACACACACGGCGTTAAACAATACGAAATTCAAAAAGGCAAAGAATTGTCATTTTATTTATTAGTAAAAATATAAGGGGATACGTACACATAGATTGCCACCGATAGTCTAAGACACGTCTGTACACGCAGATTAAGATTCATGTGCAACGACCTCTGAAATATCCAACGCGTAATAGTAAAGTGTAACAAAGTGCAACATATAACAGTGAACTAACTGCAACGCGTAATAGTAAACTGAACGCAAGGCAGTAAAGTATAACAGTCGGTCCAACACAGTAATGTGCAACAATTAGTTGAACACATGACTCTAACAGTCAAGGAAACAGTAGACTCTCATAGTAAATTGAAACACATGATAGTAGACTCTAACAGTAAATGAAACACATAACTGTAGACTCTAATATTGAATGAAACGAATGACTGTAGACTCTCACAGTGACTGAGACAGTGAAACATGAGATTGTGTGCGTGTCTGGGGATTTAAGTCGACCGTTTCAGATTCATCTATATAAACGTATATCGATCATCTCCTACAGGAAATATTAAGTACTACGTAGGAGATACTATTTCCTACGTAGGAGATACTAAGTCCTACGTAGGAGATACTAAGTCCTACGTAGGAGATATTAAGTCCTAAGTAGGAGATACTAAGTCCTAAGTAGGAGATATAAAGTCCTACAGGAGATACTAAGTCCTACGTAGGAGATACTAAGTCCTACGTAGGAGATATTAAGTCCTACGTAGGAGATACTAAGTACTACGTAGGAGATAGTAAGACAAAATAAATTTCACCGTGGCCCTACTACGCCTCCCTAGTTCACAGTTATCCGTTTCTATGAAGGAAAATTCCAAACTGACGTTTCTTTTGCTGCTTTGTATACATAATCACTGAACTTTACAGGGAGTATACATAATCACTGAAATGTATACTAGAAGTTTAGACATATTCCCTGAAATCACATCTTGTATAGTTTGAGGTATATTTCTTCCAAAAAGATGTGAAATTAGACTTTTGTATTAAGCAGGATAGAGACGTTTCTTTGCTACAATGATATCTCTATTCAACATAATAGATGTACATGATGTGCATAAGGAAAAGCATGATGAACATGTTTGGAGAACATCAATTTAGTTTTGATTTTGACAAGACAGTGATGAGTGACACCTTGAATTACATTTTACACCAGCCTTGTAGCATTTGCATCTATTTGTCTGGCACCTCTTGACTCCAGCAGAATTGCACTTAACAAAGCCTTGTCCACCACAGGCTGACCCAAACTAGACTGCTAAGCGTAAGGAGGCGAGCTTTTCAGTAGACATATCCTCTAAGGTGTACGGAGCTGTGGCACACACATCAAATTGAAATTGCGAGAGTATTTTCCAGATAAAAAACACCAGCTTTGACAGCAGTTGTGTATATCCAACTGTCATTAATGGGATCAGCTCTAATAGTAATAGTAATAGTAATAGTCCGCTTATATGGCGCTCATATCCAGGCACATTGCCTGCTCACGGCGCTACGTACATTACTATCCCCGGTAATAGGACACTATCGTACGTTCCGATACTCTTTCAACTCCCTTTGGATCATAAAGCCATGCTGTCTGTTAGGTGCAATGAACTAAACATTCACACTGCCAGCACACCCTCACGGGTACCAATTTTACAGCTGGGTGAACTGAGCGATGTGGATCTAAATATCGTGTCCAAGGATACTACGCAAATGTGCACACCTCGGGACCCGAACATAGGTGCCTCCACCGGGAATCGAACCCGGGGCCTTCAGCATGATAGACTGACGCCTTACCACTGCACTATTGCGCTCTACCTCTGTCCACAGATGGGATTGGAACTTTACGTTGTCACCAACGTGAACTTCTGACAGAACAACTTTACTTCTTTCCACCATTCTCTCGGCTTTTTGCAGCTGAGAGTCTACTGCCCTCTTCCTCAAGATACTGATCTGCTGACGTCTCTTTGCAACAGGGAGTTCTGCTGATGATGGCGGATCTGGAACGGCGGGTGCAGCTGTTGGATCTATAACGACTGCTTCAGCAGGTAGATCTGGTACTGGCATATCTGCTACAACAGGTGGATCTGGATGTGGCATGGCTGCTTCTGCTGAGGGATCTGGAACATCTACAGTAACTGGTGGCGCATCTGGTGCTGGCTGGTCTGAAGGAGGTACCATGGCGATTATGGCATTGATGAGATCGTCTTCCGTCTCCAGTGTTGCAATCACCTCATCTGGGAGCTTAAAGGAATTATTCGAGTTGGTGCATCTGATCCAGTACTGCCAGCAAATCGTGTTTGCTTGATTCCGCTGTGGTAGCTGGAACTGATCAAACCTGGGTCCCATGGTCCAAGCGGTGCCATTGTGGTCAGACATCCAGGCTGTAAACATGTCCTTCACATCACAGTTGGCAGGCTCAATGGAACCTTATGATTGGGGGTGACGTGGTTTACCATGTATGATCTTGGTGCTAGGCCACATCTGTTACACCTCCTCAATGACAGCAGCAGTAAATTCGTGATTCGAATCCCGAATATGAAAAAAAATTCAGATTCGGGATTCAAGTTCGGAAACCCGAATGTTGAGAAAACTGTTAAAATATCGGAAACTGTAGTTTGGTTGTTTACGTTTTTTATAGTTACCCAGGTACACAACGAGCACCTAGTACATTAGAAGGGGGATGAAATATAAGATTTCAAATACCGAATGCCGAGTATCGAATGTGCAAAAATACCGAATCTGTAAAAAGAATTAGGATTCGGGATTCGAATCCCGAAGATGGAAAAATATTCAGATTCGGGATCTGAATCTGATCTGATTCGAATCCCAAATCTGAAAAATATATTCAGATTCGGGATTCAAATCCCGAAACCCGAATGTTGAGAAAACACAGATTCGAGGTTCAAATATCGGAAACTGTAGTTACCCAGGTATACAACGAGCGCCTAGTACATTAGAAGGGGGTGAAATATAAGAGTTCAAATACCGAATGCCGAGTGTCGACTGTGCAAAAATATCGAATCTGAAAATATTAGATTCAGATTCGGGATTATAATCCCGAATATGGAAAAAAATATTCAGATTCGGGATTCGAATCCCCAATCCCCAATCCCCAATCCGTTTCTAACTTCATGTTGTTCCCCTCTACATGCAGCCCAGACAGCGAATGGGGCATCTCCCAGGAAACGCTGCCTAGTCGAACCCACCAAGAACTTTCGGGAGAATATGTAGACTCCCCAACACTGCAGCCTTCTGCATTACCCAGAGAGTCAGAAGGGCTGTGCTCCCGCTGGAGAACCAGGGCACTCTCCTGATCTGCGCCAAGAGTTCAGGAGGTACCAAACCAAGGGCACCGAGAACAATGGGGAGTCTGACGACAGTGTACTTAAGATGCAAGCGAGACATTTCAAAGGCGAAGTCCGCAGATTAAGCATGCTTTTCCTGAATCTTGCCAATCACGTTGCTGTCAAAAGGGACAGAAAATTCATTGATATAAATAATTATTTTTATTATTATAAGGATATTATTCAACATGTTAGCAATTACTATTTGATACAAAATTAAAGACATAAATGGAGTAAATCTTGACGAAATACTTGGTAACATACCTAATTCAACAGATCACATCAAACTAATCTATTTCCTTGGAATTGTAGTAGTGGAAGCAGCAGCAGCAGTAGTAGCAGCAGCAGCAGTAGTAGCAGCAGCAGCAGCAGCAACAGCAGCAGCAGCAGTAGTAGTAGTAGTAGTAGTAGTAATAACAGCTAATAAAGATTTATTACTATATAAACAGAACCATCGCCATTCTACACTTGCTACAACGTTGAAACTGAACCTATTAGAATTTATCGCATGTCAAACGTTATGCATGTCAAACGTTGTGCCACTCAAACGGAAATAAGTGTCTTAATTATGAAGGGAAAACGAAAAGACTACACAACTTGATTTTCATGCTGAGTAAGCATACAGAATACATAAATGGACAAATCGCTTACCACGTATTAAAGGTTTGAAAATTAGGCCAGTAAATCCTTATCATTACAACGGGTTCACTTCATATTCCGAATGCAAATATGGTGAATTTATGGACTTCTAGTCTTCACGTCATAAGCTCTTCACATAGTTGTTTTATTCAACGTATCTATTGTCCATCAACTTTTGACTCAGGTGATCTGTACCCACGAGAACAAATAATGTTAATCTCTTTTATCTAACCAATGTTTATTTACAGTTTACCAACAGCAATACATAGAATAGCTTTAAGAGCGATTCCAAACGAGTCCATGTTTTCTGTGTGCAGCTTACTTACCATAGACGTGCACAAACACGTATATATTCAGCGTTAACATAACAGTAGTTCTATAAAAAAAATAGAAAAAGGTACTAGTAGTGTTTTTAGAAGAAGAGGGGAATGTGACATAGTTCAGTTTTAAGCTTACCGCAAGCCTTATAAATATGTATGAAATATGGGATGTTTTTTCATCTACTTGGTCAGCTGACTAAATTATGTTTACAAATTGTCCTGGGTAGCCATGAAAACTGTAATGGACCTTTCAGTGACACAGTTGATAATTATACTCATACATGTCAAAGGCCTGTAGATTGCGAGGGATTGTGGGTGGCACAGTTGTAAATATCAGCGACAAATGCTTTTGCACATCCACAAGAAGTCTTTCCCAAAAGCAGAGTGGATTGTGATATTTCGACAGTATCATATTTAAGAATACGATTGAATATGGTACGGTGGAGTAGCCTTGTGGTTAACGCGTTCGCTCGTCATGCCGATGACCCGGGTTCGATTCCCCCACATGTTTACCATCTGTCCATTCTTGTGTCCCCTTCTGTGATATTGCTTGAATACTGCAATAAACTAAACTCACTCACTCACACGATTGAATAGTGATGACACCAGGTGTTCGCGACAAGTGAGTGTGGCACCTGTCATAAAGACACGTGGAAAGGTTAGTTACATGTCACCAGACAAACACGGTCACCAGTCAATATACACAATTTGTCACTTATGCGGCATTTTTACTGAAATGTTGAATGTTGTAACTTTGATCAAACAAATTCTGAGCAAGAGTATTATGGAGCTCTTTGGAGTCTTGGTAAAAAGCGCATCTTCAATTGTACATCAAAAGTAGAGACATGTAAACACCAATAGCTTGGGGCCGTTAGAATATTGCTCGACATAAAGAAACAGTTGATAATTAGAAAGTTGAAATGATCCCTTTTGTCTCACAAATCCTTGAAATACATGACGGTCCCAGTGGTCTTCCGCATATCAAGATCACGTGATAAATCAGTGGAGTGAGTGAGTAATTGCTTTTAGCAATATTCCAGCAATATCACGACGGTTGACACCAAAAATGGGCTTCACACATTGTACCCATATCGAACCCGGGTTTTCGGCGTGACGAGCTAACACTTTAACCACTAGGCTACCCCACCGCCCCTGATAAATCAGTGGAAGGGAACTGACCATGTTATTATTATCATTATTAAATGTTATCAGATCGTCGAAATACCTGAAGCTTAAGTTGAACGTTTTGGTCAAATTGCCTAATTTTGTTTTTGCCAACCTGAGCAGAAATTCTGATTCATACACATACAGAAGCAAATCCGCAAGGAGAGTAGCACAGATGGTTCCAATGGGCATTCCTACTTCTTGTCTAAATGATTTATCCCCGAACTTTATGCAAATGTTATCAATGAGAAGATACAGCATTTCAAATATAGTTTTCTGGATAAAACACAAATTAAGAAGATGTATGCTTTACATTTTTAAACTACAATATATGTTTAAGGCATTGCTAGAAGTAGGCGTCAGTTAGACTACATCACAGTAGGTTCATCATCGCACACCTTTTGGAGAGGGTAGTGACTGAGTGAGTTTTGTTTTACGCCGCACTCAGCAATATGTCACAAGACATATCACTCAAGCTCTCAGATTAGTTCATTGACTACTTAATGAAAAGCAACTGCAACAAAATACAAACGTTTTGGGGGTTTTAAACTGAATTTGTCAAATACCCATTCATTGGTGTATATCTTATCTCACAGCAACTATATATGCTCTTGAAGAAGGAACTCTATAATTACTAGCATTAGAACAAACAAAGAAGTGGACGACAAACATCTTATGCATTAATGTCGCATTGGCGCCAGAGTCAGGTTGTTTATGGATGGTTTGCACGTGATAACAGCACACCAAGATAACTGTACAAAGATGAAACTTTGCAAATTTGTAAATCCACCTTTCTGTTTTAGAAAGTGTTACTCCATTTTGTTTGTATAAAAATTCTCCTTGTACTTGAAGACACAATTCTCTCAAATATCGATTCTACCATGGCTACGTGAAATGCTCGAATTTGATTGGTCAAGCCATAAAATCAGACGGTATCAATTTGGATTGAAAATGCGTCTGATTTCATGGCGCTTCACGGCGCACGTATACAACACTGCCGCACTACTTCAGCTTGGCCACCAGCATGACTAATATCAACACAACAGACGTGATGGAAATGCTGATGAAACATTTATTAAAAATCGAAAAATACAATTATACGATTTCTTCTCCACAATTAAGGGGACATCACTATCATAATTATTACTTTCTATTATAAAAATATCCCTATTTGTGCGGCAAAACGTTCGTAAACATTTACCTACCTGGTAAATGGTATATTTGTTTCCGTTTAGAATGGGAAATTCGCAAGATAACGGTCAGGCGAAACACAAAATTTGCCACTCATACTCCATCATGTCCCGTTGCATGTTCAAAATGTCAAAAACTGAACCATGAGAATTCAGTTCTCTGCCACCTTCCCCGAAGGCTGTCACTGCTATGTTCGTACACTTTGAAAAGCTTGGCCACAATCCAGTCCCAAATGATGAGAACAATGTTCCAAGGAATCCCAAGTTAGTCGCATGTACACAAAGCAGCACTGTCACTCTTCCTCGCATGCCGGGGTGGAGGCACGTGCGTGAATTTAGTCTCTAAATTAATCATTTGAAACCTCACGCTACGCGTTCGGCTTCGAATGAAATTTAGAGACTATCAATTCGGTCTAACATTCATCTAATTTCCAAACACAGTATGTTTATCTCCTAATTTGCTTTTGGGTAAGTGAGTATAGTTTTACAAGGCTCTTGGCATTAGTTATAGTATAATTAAGGAAAACAAACACCACCAGCATATAAAAGAAGACAGGAACAGCTTCTTGTGTTATTCTTGGGATAACTGAACATCATTTGTACCAGCTGATGTGATTTCGGTTAACAATTCACAGGAAAGGGCTAAGAACACAACCTAGTCGACGTTCAAACACGTCTGTATTTTTGTACACATTTACTCAATTGTTTCACGAAAGACCATTCTTTCTGAACAAATAAAAAGATTTTGTCTGTTCGAAGGCTTTGGAAAAATCAACAATACAGAGATAAAATGCCCATATAAGTGCCTGCAAGTTGAAACTATTATCAATCGTAGAATAGCATGTTTTGAAGCATGTTATTTCTTCTGTGGTTTTGTCCCATGTTTAAGATATAAGTAACATGCCACAAACACACGAAAGATAGATATTGCCTGGATATTTCAAGTTTTCTCCATTTTTTAAAACGGGATAATCACAGCTTTTGCCCAAGACATAGGGGACTTTCCTTTCCTTTCCTATACAGAGAACTGAGTTTCCAGAAAAGGTAAAAGGAACTGCCCCTATGATTCCCAGGTCTTATTAGCCTTAAACTTGTTAATACTAGCATGTACTGTACCCCTGCTTATTGGGTCAGCAAATATATCTCCAAACGTTGACAAGTCACACTGCTTAGACGCGATATCACCAAAGGCTGGATCGATAATGTGATCAAATAGGCTTTATCAAACAGGTATCTAGAATATCTAAGCCAAGTTTCAGTAGATAAACGAACGTCCAAAAGAAACTTGGCAGCCGATTTGAATCTCGATAGCGAAAAAACAACAAAACATAAATGTTCAACATAAACGGTATCGTGATATGCTCTTAAATCTTGTCAAACAAGAGCAATACAATGGACAATAAATTAGATATGGCTGTTAATGTCCATGTGTGGTACAAAACGGTTTTTAATACGTGTCCAAATGGTCAGCTCGGCACAACATGACCATAGGTGGTATTATGTGTCACCCTAGTAGCGTGTGTGACCTCCATTGACTTGAATGCAGGCAAACAATCTGCTACGCGCCGAATTCGCGAGTTGCCTGATGACGTCACGTGTGATGCGTCGCCATTCTTCATGGAGGGCCGAAATGAGTTCATCCCCTGTGTTTCGAGGTTGTTGTCGCCGTCAAATTTACGGGCACATGGTACCCTGTTGATGAAGGAATGGAATCACAACAGGGCGTAGGACCTCATCTCTGAAGCGTACGGCATTCAAGTTACCATCAATGACCAATGGTGTCCTCTCGTCATCACAAATGCCTACCCCACACCATTGCGCTCCTACCCCCAAAGGGTACGACCTCTTGTAGGCAACAACGTGGAGTACGTTCTCCTCTTCAGAACGTAAAAATGCAGAACTTGCTCTCGTCTGTGCTAGGACGCGCTGCCAATCATGGCGTTGACAACACCGAGCACTGTTCTCGAGCACATCTCAGTCTCCGACGACGATATTCATTGGTCAACAGCGGGCCTCGGAAGGGTCTGTAGGCTCTGATACCGGCTGCCCTTAGTCGTCTTGCTACACTCTGTCTGCTGACCATACGGCCCAACGCATTCGATGACGTCACAGGCAAGAATCTAACTGCTTTGAGTGGCATTTTAGAAGTTGGGAAGTACAATATAGAACAAACTTTATGATAACAACTTCTTTTTATTCGTGAGTGCGACGTTTCGATACAGATTCTTGTACCTTTGTCAAGCATAAGGAAACATGAAGAAGGGGGAAGTGTATATATACTGGATGTAACAATGTAACAAAGAAAACAACATAATTAACATAATTGGCTAGGCAAAAAGCTGATGAAGCCAGAGAGTAGACAAAGGACAGGCGTGGAAGCCAATCATGTACAAATAATAATGAGATGTTTATACAGCAGGGTTTATACAGTAGATTGGGCTTGGTGGATGAGTGCATCATAAGCGGATGGAATGAAGTATCCTTGGTCTCGGTTGATGGTGGGCTTTTGCCGTTTGATGTGGATGTGCGTTTGATGTTCCATTATGCTTGACAACGGTACAAGAATCTGTAACGAAACGTCGCACTCACGAATAAAAAGAAGTTGTTATCCATAAAGTTTGTTCTATAAGGCAAGAATCTGTCACGCAGATGCAAGTTGCGTAGGTAGCGATCTTCAGGGGTGCGGTGACCCTTGGTCTGCCTGTCCTTGGCCTGTCTGTTGCCCGACCTGTTATTCCGAATCACTGTACCAAGTTGTCTACTGTATTACGGGAGCAGTTCAATGTTCTTGCAACATGGGTTTGTGGTGCCCCTATTTGCAGCATTCATATGGCCCTCTCACGCTGTTCTTGTGTAAACCTGGGCATTTCGTCTGTGGTCTTTCATAAGACTGCATCTCTAACATGTGAACTGGACAGTTTTTATACCGTTTGTGCATGTGCAATTTCTAAACACACAAATCACGTATTTGTTCAAAAATCACTTTTTCAAAACACCCGTGCAAATCCTGTAGTCGTTACAAGGATTCGTACTCTGTGGGGATTGAGGATTAGATTTGTCTTGGTTAAAGGTAGGTGAAAGTATTAGTTTATATTCGTCAACGATTAAATAACACCAGTGAGGCTTTCAATGTTTACCAGAACCTTTCAGGAATATCCACTGCATTGATGAATTGCTTATCATTATAACTGCGCTGTCAGTCGTACGAGTACCGAGTCCCATGGGGTACTCTTACTGCTGTCAATCGTTCTTCAATGTGCCTCGCCGGGTGGCACTGGAGGACCCAACATTTTATAACTGCTCTGTACTCAAGCTTATCTATTTCTGCCGTTTCAATAGGGGTACATGTGATTAAGAAGAAGAAGAAGAAGAAGAAGAGCTTTATTCAGTATTTATGGCCACATGACCAAAAGTACAATTCAATAAGCAAAATATAGTACATGGTCAGGCGAACAATTTACAATTTATACAGATAAATATAGTTTAAGATAAAAAATTGCAATATTTTTAGGTGTTTTACATTCTTTGTTGCAAGCAGCTGAGTAAACTTTATCTGGTTGGAAATATAATATAAAAATCAGGAATCTACAAAGAGCGTTGTTGTGAATAAAATGGACATACGAGTAAGAAATGATACTCATCTTGTATCAAATTACAATTACATTTATCACATTTAATGGAATCAGCATTTACCTTATTAAAACGGTTGTGTTGAATTTTAAGTTTATGTCTCATGCATCTGAATTTAAATAAAACTCGTAAGAGATCTTTATCATAGCAAAACTCTGATATATATTTTTCCGGTTCAAGTACAGATTTATATGACGAGTAATGATTGAAGAATGACGAAGAAGTGATTTTTGCATACCAATTCTGTATATCTATATCTTTACATCTCTGTTTAAAAACGCTTATAAAACTTGTTACATCGCCACAATCTTGCGAACGTACATGGGATACCCAATTGTGACCACCATTGTCGTCGTATGTTTTTAACATTTCATAGCATGCCTTTGGAATACGATAACTTTCCATATTCAGGAGTCTACACCAGTACTTTATACAACGGGTGAAATACTGTACACAAAGATGGCTTCTACCTGTTTCACCGAGTACAATATTTGAAGATACAGTTTTGCTAACACGAAGATATCTTTTGAAATAATAACTTTGTATTTTTTCAATGTTTGCACAATAGGTAAAACCCCATATTTCTGCACCATAAAGCAGAATCGGTGCAATTTTGCTATCAAATATAGTAGATGCCACATTCAAAGAGATATTTTGATAAGTTCTGAAAAGAGAAAATATCGGAAATTAAGCCTTCCTGTCTTGTAAGACTAATGTTTCACATGCTTTAGACCAGTACAATTTTGATGTGAAAACAATGCCAAGATATTTATAATGAGATAAAACCTTCATGTTTGTACCATCATAAAGCCATTTTTCGTTATTTCAAAGATAGCCACCATTCCTGAAAATAATAATGCAGGATTTATCTAAGTTAACTTCTAGACCCCATTTGATACAAAATGATTTTAATGTATCCAGGTTTTTGTAAACCTATTACTGTGTCATCAATGAGAGTGACGTCATCTGCGAATAACAATAAAAGTATATCATTCATACCATTTTTCACAAATATTCCACGTAGGCCACATGCATTCATTTCATCTACTAATTCGTTGATAAAGAAAATGAACAGAACAGGACTGAGAATACATCCTTGTCGTAGTCCAGATGTTGTCGAGAATACTTCTGTTCGTACAGTAGATATTTTCACACAAGCAGATACCTTATCATACACGTTTTTGAGGATTCGTATTATTTTCCCATGTATACCTTTGGAGATAAGAGCATATAAAAGCTTGTTTCTGTCTATATAATCAAAGGCCTTCCGAAAGTCAATGAAAGCTGCGTAAAACCGATGTTTACGTTTTCTTAAATACTTTTGGCATAGAGCTTGCAGAACGAAAATATAATCAGCTGATGAGTAATCGGGCCTAAACCCTGCTTGGCATTCATGTAATATATCGTTTAAATCTAACCAGATACGGATTCTGAAGTGAATATTTTCCCCATTACATTCAACAAAGAGATTCCACGATAGTTATTTGGTTCATGAGTGCTTCCTTTTTTATAGAGTGGAATGATCAAGCCAACATTCCAGATATCAGAAAAAATGCCGCTGTCCAGTATAGCATTAAACAATATTTCTAGGCAGGGAAGTATGCATCGAGCATGTTTGAAGAATTCGGGTGGTGTTCCATCAATACCTGGGGATTTACCAGATTTTGAAACTAGCTAGAATAGACCGGAAACTAGCGATATGTGCATGTCAGTATTACGTTTATGTGAATGATATTAACCATTCTTCAATATTATACATTTATTTTTATCATGCACATGTCAGAAGTATTTTAGGCTCAAAACATTTTGATAGCCCCTTGTACGTGATATAAGAGAGCAGTAGATTAAATACCTCTTATTTAGGCATATTATCATGTTCAATACAATGTTAAAGACCTAACAAACATAACTTAAAAACCTACATCATCTACAGTTCGACAACATCAAACCTCAAAACACAGTAGATGAGAGGCCTCTGAAATATGGCTTCAACAGCCACAGAAAGGCATCTTTAACTGGGACGTCAATGAGTCACACATGAGATGAAAATTTGTACACTGAAGTTAATAAAATATAAAAACATGACCGTTAATACCGTATTACCACCTACAACATGAATACAAGCGAATATATCGACAAAAACCTTCACATATTCTTAAGAATTCTCCGCTAAAATATGAGTGAGATGTTTGATTCCGTCTATATCACGAGCATGTGCCAGTGGAAAACTGTCGCGTAATTAAACGATACTTTTATCACCGAACCTACCAATACTTCCGTAATATTTATTTAACTGCCACCTCTCGCCTAAGCATGTTGACTGCTCATTACACATCATGTGAAATTACAATGTCGGGTTAGAGAGCGTCAATTTGCACTAAAACATATTTTCGGACCAGATTTGAGTGTCGGAATTCGGAATAGAGGGATGACAGATTAGAGGGAGTTTTTAATATTATATTATATAGGGACAAATTCGGGACAAATAAATATGCCGGTTTACAGGGATGTCGGTTTAGAGGGAGTCCACTGTAGTTAAATCTTAAGAACAAGTCGTTTAGCTAGTTCGTGTTCAAAGATATTTTTTCCATGATTTTACTTGTTCAATGTCGACAGACACTGCTGTGTATCTGATATTGGTGTGTTTGTTTCATCCAACCCCAAGTTACACGTTGTCGACAACCATCACAGATGCATATTGAAACATCGAGGAAACAAAGAGCAACGTAATCTTCATTACTTACCCAGCGACAGCAATGAACCTCACGGCTGTATTGTCCGTCAACAAACAGCATGTACACAAGGAAGTGAAAACCACACTGTATATACAGGGAGTCAAGCCCATTTGTGACAGCTACTTTGATTGGTTAGTATGCAACCCAGAGTTATACAACGTGAAGTAGTAGTGTATATATCTACTTTCGTTAGTGCTTGTTGGTCAAGATTGATTAGGAAGTACAAACACATGTATATATTTACAAAAAAAATCACGGATTATTCAACTTACAAAAATCTTATCTCATGTCTCTAATTCTAAATCCCGATAAGAACCCATTGATTTGTTCGCTCCAAATCGTTTCTTGTGGGGTTCCCCAATAGGTGAATTTAACCGTTTGTGTCGGTTTGGGTTTTCCCTAAACATACACATGAAATTCACTTGTTCTCAACAATAAATCATATATTTGATACTATTTTAGATTGGTGAGGGGCTGGGGTCTCATTCATCATTATTCGCGAAGTGAGGTGTCAAAAGCCATTTATCGTGGGTTCGAATCCTTGAGAATGTCCGGTTTCTCAGTAGCTTGGGTTTAAATCAATGGTATAAACTTCTAAGAAGATCATCAAGTAGTGATTTCCTCCCACTCATTAGTTTATGTTTACTTGCGCTTTAGACCCATGAAGATCCGAGTTGGAATTGGTCTTCAGTGACCCACGCATGTCGTAAGAAGCGACTAACGGGATTGACTGGTCAGGCTCACTGACTTGGTTGACACATGCCATCGTATCCCAATTGTGTAGATGCTCATGCTGTTTATCACTGGATTATCTAATCCAGGCTCGACTATTTACAGACCGCCGTCATATAGCAGGAATATTGCTGAGTGTGGCGTAAAACTAAATTCACTCACTCACTCACTTTCTGGTGACAGTTGTGATTATGATCAAATGTGATATTATACCACATGGAATAGCCGGTCCGATACAGCGCCATCTTGGTGTCAGATTACGTCACATGTTGGCGTAGATGATGTTTCAGATGTATGGCCTCGCGACATGATAACCAGCAGAACATGAGAAATAGGATTCACTTCATCACACCCTACTACGGACCTACTTCCTGCTTCAAGGCGACGGGCAGCATTTTCACCATAACAGCTAGTGTTGTTTTGCAAATGCCAAGTGCTGCATCTGGAATACCAAACAGGCACACAGCCAAATGACGTCATCAATTTTACGGTCATACTGTTATCGTGCTAAACATTAAGCAAATATATATAAAATATAATTGATTAATTTAGCTTTATTGTAAATATTTGGTTTGCGATCGTATAGATATAATATTAAATTCTTTTGGGTACAAACATATGCTCCCTCAATACATTTGGTTTATTATACGCAGTGATCGCTTTAGGCAAACATGTCACTGCACAGAAAATCTATGCCTGCATTGCGGTGCAATATAATGTAAAAAGTCAATGGGGCTATTGTGCACAGGTAACTCTTCCCTCCGGTCATAGCTGTCTGTACGATGGACACAGGCAGTTAAAACAAAGATGGTTTATGTTTGACATGCGAGCTGGTCATCTTGAATGGAAACTGTGTGCGTGGCACGAGATGACAAATCACTGTGTTCCGGGTTAAGGGGTATGTATGGAAGGCAGGTGTAGGTCCTAACCATCACTTGCACTCCAGAAATAAACGGATCACGTCACAATTCTGTGCTCACGGTTTCCTTCTCTCTTCAAGGTAAGCAGCTCAGTAATTCTTAGTGATGTATACATGTTGTTTTGTTATATGCAATACTGGTGTATTATTGTAATTAGTGATTTTATTATAATGTAATATAAGCGTTACTTTAAACAATGTGTACAAGGTGTATTCCCAGACTTGTATGCAATGTTTAGGTCAATTACGTTAAACTATATTGTAAACTGCAATATAGAATTTCTATGACAAATAGTATTTCATAAAAGCAATCATTGTATCGCCCTTTGCGACTTGTATGTTAAGACATGACGTTGTCTCCCTTCATTACAAGCGACGCATCTAAATGATTACCACCCTTCACGATAAATGTAATGTGTCAGATTTGTAGAGTTCATATTGTAATGTATATTGTGTAATGTGTTGTTTGATTTAATTATCAAGTCATTAATGGACAATGTTAAACTATAGGCTAGGTGCAGCGTATCACGCAAACTACCTTTTACATTTGTGAACCTGGAGTTAATTGAGATATTTCGTGGATCATTGCTTTAGTAGCCTCCGGCCACACTCGTAATCTCTATCCACCAGGAGCCCCTTTTGTCTACATTGTGTATCATTAACTTGTACTCATGTATAATTGTCTTGATGTCACATGTGTTTCATTGTATGAGTTTATTGTGAATAAGAAAACATGTGACACCATACTTACTGTAAAAAGGTTGTTAAGCCATTACCGCAATGATTCTAAATATGGAATGTTTAATATTACTTACTGTTTATGAATATCTTCGAATTATCGAACTTCCGTTTCATTTATTTTATATATTGCACGGTATATGAATTCTTATAAATATTATGTTATTATACAATCTTATTGATTGTTCTGTAACGATCACTTGCACTCCAGAAATAAACGGATCACGTCACAATTCTGTGCTCACGGTTTCCTTCTCTCTTCAAGGTTCCCCAACAACACAATTCCCCATCTTAAAGTGAGGTCTCTACTTCTCAACAAGGAGGAGGCCTCACAAAATTATCAACTGACGAAGTCGTGTATTAAGACCAGTAACCACACGATTTCAATACCATTAACGTCCAGTTCGTGTCTTGACATTAACACCAATAAGATGACATGTATAAAATATTGAATATAGAATTTTCCGCTCCAGGAGTCTTTGATTATAGTTTCACTCACTGACAGTATATTTCAGACTTCTTGTCGCTTAAAACAAGGACATAAAAAGCGCAATTGACGTCTTGTGGATTCGGATGTTTATCATTGTTGCGCTGATGAACACGGACATGTTACTCAGAAAACAGAAGAGAGGATGAAGATTACAAAGAGGAACAAAGCCAAAACAAAACACAAATCACATTTAACTAAGTGACTGATTTTATTAGCCAAGAGCATCAGTCCCTCAACAACTAATGGAATTGTGGACTAGCGAGTTAGATTAGCGGATCCTGTAACGCCGAAGATGCCTAAGTCCACTGGGCCACCCGTGCGCCGTCAACAGATTCATGCTGCACGTAGAAAATTATGAACTGTGGGCTGTCACATTGCTGCTCTCTGATGGTCAGATAGATGTCCACCACACAGTCCAGCCTCAGTCTGCTGGTAGTGTTTAGGACGCTGCAGAACACCACACACTCCCGGCCACAGCAACTCGAAGAGAAATCCACCAATGGCTTGTGTTTTTATTGGTTGAAAGTAATTTCTAAATTTTGTGAGATGTTTCTGCCCCTTAAACGCGAGCAGTAGCGATTCTCTGATCGAAAATCCAGTTAGTGATTGTTTATGCTTGACCCCTGCTCGTATTTGGACTTGTAACGTCAAGGTCATGGTCGTTCATCATACTGTTCTGCCGTCATCTTATAATCAACGTTATCATGGAAAATTTATATTTTTGTTATATTTTCAAAAAGGAAGGAATAATATAATTATAACAATGTAGTTACTTTTCATGGTGGACATGTCTTAACAAGATGTGAAATAAGTGTGTTATTGGGGGGGTGGTGGTGGTTAATGAGAATGGAAGTGCGCCTATTCGTACAGGTAGTTGAATAACATCCCTGGGGGGCCAGGTACTATATACCATTTGTGGCTGTGTGCTGCCTAGGAAACTAAACATATGCACAATAAGACTGCATCGTAGACATCGTCACACCAAAGACCCAGGTTCGATTCCCCACATGAGTACAATGTGTGAACCTATTTTGGTGTCCCCCGCCGTGTTATTGCTGGAATATTGCTAAAATCGGCGTAAAACTTACTCACTCACTAACTAACCCTCCCGTACAATCAAATTGCTTCTGCTGTCAACACAAATAGTCAACCATTGTTGTACAGCCATGACGGTGTTGTGATGTAGGTCCTCATACCGTCCATACCGAGTACACTGCCAACTGTGATTTGTACGTTAGATTGACTGCCAACAACATTCTCTAACTCACATAGGATAATACTAAACTCAGCAACAAATGTTCTTGTGACACGGATATATTTATATCAATACTAACTTTTGTATACAAATCCTCATCGACCCCGGTAACGACCCGACGTCAAGACAACTGGATTCGACAGACACACCTCCGGAACCGCTTCCAGCCAGCAACAGTCACGGCAGCAACCATCCCTGGACTGAGGCGGATATCACCACAAACCGTTTGTCGACGTTTACGGCGTTTTGGGATCATCGCACGACGTCCATCAAGACGGTCGATTTTGACGTTACAACATCGCCAACGACGTCTACAGTGGGCAAGGCTGTGAAATGGACTCAACGTCAGTGGAATCATGTCCTCTTCACGGATGAGTCCAGATTTTCGCTTCACTGAGCTGATGGCCGTGTGCGAGTTTACGTAGCGATCGTTATGCTGACAATAATTGTGTCATGGAAATTGATCGGTTTGGAGGCGGTAGCGTGATGGTCTGGGCTGTATTTACGGTTACACAAAAGACAGTACTCATCAGCGCTGATAATTTGACAGGGCAGCGATATCGAGATGAGGTTCTCCAGCAAACCGTTTTACCGTTACCAGGGATGACGCTACAGCAGGACAACGCAATGGCCGCACACTGCCCGTATTGTTCAACGTTTTCTGGCTCAGAACAATGTTGATGTGCTTCCCTGGCCAGCTAAGTCACTGGACATGTCGCCTATTGAAATGGAAAGACGCTTGCGACGCTCGCCAAATCCACCTGTAACGCTGCAGCAACTGTAACAACTGTGAGATCTGGGACAACATCCCACAACGATGTCATACACGGCCGATTAATTCCATGCGACAGAGGTGTGTTGCCTGTATCAACTCTGCTGGTGGTCATACCCGGGATTAGAGTGCGACTTTTCATTTTACCCCCTAAGCATTCAGTTTGGTGTTTTACCCTTTGAAATTGTCACTAATCCGAAATTAAGGTAGTCCTTAGCAGGTCAAATGTCTGTTCTGTGAAATAAAAGTGTTTGTATTAACTTCGTTTTCTTATGTGTTTTTCTACACCATTTTTAATAGCGTCACAAGAACTTCTGTTGCTGAGTATATATGTATATGTGTATAAAAGTTTTCTTACTGCCGTAATCTACATCTATGTGTTCCGGGACAGATGCATCCTTGTACAGCGTGACACACGAGCGTGGTTTCGAGTTATCTGGTCTCCTGTAACAACACAAGAAGCAGAAACATGTGCATCCCGAACAAGATACAGTTCATGACGAGGATGAAAGACAACCTCGCTACGCACACGAGCAACGGCTTAAGTTTCAACTTTTGTCAAATGTTGCATTTTTTAATGGGGAGTATTTTTATTTTCTGTGTTTCTCATCGCCCAAGAATAACAATAAATGGGAATCAAGAACATTTTTCCGATAATTTTGTTTTTATTAAGTGTTGTTTTTGTGTTGTTTGGGGGCTTTTCCCCGACCGACCGACCCATGTTCAGAATTTGGTAGTTGCGTGAAACACATTAACAAAATGGAGTTATGTCCATACACAAGTTTTAATAAAGGCATATATATATACCTTCTTTCAGACATACAAACTGATGCACCAGTTACTTCAACCTGAGTTGTAAAAGAGTAATAAAAACTGCGTTCAAACATTAAAAATAATAAACACTGTTAATGTGTTCAACGTTAGAGAAAGTTACTTTGCAAAGATTTGTTTGTTTGTTTGTATAACGAAGCACTCAATATTTCGTCGCAATATTCCAGTTATATAGCCGCGGTCTGTAAATAATCGAGGCTGGCCCAGACAGTCAAGTGATCAATATCACGAGCATCGATCTACACAATTGGGATACGATGACATGTGTCAACCAAGTCAGCGTCCTGACTACCCAATGCTGTTAGTCGCCTCTTACGACTAGCAGAAGTTGCTGAAAACCAATTCTACCCCGGATCTTCAAGGGTCTGCAGGGGGAAAACTTGTAAAAACAGCGGTGGTGGTGGTGTTATAGTTTTAGGGCAAGGTGGGCCAATAATTGAAAGAGGCCTCTTTGCGCCCGTTTGATAATCACTTGATACATAGAGTTATGTTCCTTGGACATGCAGGAAACCCATGCTTGTGAGTTTGGCCCTGGTTATGTTTTTAGGTTTGCCTGCGCCATACCCGTGCTGCTAGATTAAACAAAGGGGGGTAAAGGTCTGGCTACTGCTGTGTCCTACCAGGTTAACCCCGCCATGTATTCAGAACATATTCAGAGCGGCGTTATATCCCATTCACTCACTAACTAACGGTTTTAAGTATACAACTACGGCAACACTGGGGCGGTGGGGTAGCCTAGTGGTTAAAGCGTTCGCTAGTCACGCCGAAGACCCTGGTTCGATTCCTGGGTAAAAGGTGTAAAGCCCATTTCTGGCGTCCTCGCCGAGATATTGGTGGAATACTGCTTAAAGCCGCGTAAAACCCAACTTTATCACTCACTCACGGTAACACTGTTGATTTCTTCTTCGCGTACCTTTCTCACACGTGACCGTTGTCCAGCCTGTCTCACGGCCACGTGGACAGTGGCCATAACTCTGATCACACTCGGTGTTATTTAGACACTGTCCACATGAAGAGGCACTGTTCATGCCAATAGATCCTATCCACGCATTCTGAAAGGTCGACATGTAACTGATGGACTGGCATATTCGAAGTGAAAGAGTAAATAAGAAAACAAAAACCTTTATGGATAAAAACTTCTGCACTGAGTGATTGCAATCTGAAAGTGTGAGAGTTTGGCCTTAGCAATCCATGCTTGTCGTAAGAGGCTACAAACCGGATTGGGTGGTCATATATCGGGTGTCCCCAAAAAAGTGAACCGGTTTTTGTGAACCGGTGAAGTATTTTGTCAGAGATAGACAAACCGGATTTTTTATATATTTTCAAAGTAACCATAGGGTATCATCAACATGTCTACAAAATATTTAAGAGATTGGTCGCAAATTATGCGAGTGTTGTCAAATTCAAAACGGCATGTCAAAAAATACAATGCCATATGGGAAAACCCACTTATTTCAGTCTATGCTCATTGCGGCCTCCATCTTCCTCCACAACTGAACGAAGCCGTTTCTTCCAAGCAGAAATGCGTTTACGTATTTCTTCCACCGATATCTCCTCCCATGACATAATTTTCCTGTCTTTTAACGCCTGCTCGGTCAATTGTCTCTCACTCCTCAGTAAACTTTCTCCTTTAGAGAGTCCCATATGGCATTACATTTTTTGACATGCTGTTTTGAATTTGACAATATTCGCATAATTTGCGACCAATCTTTAAGATATGTTGTAGACTTGTTAATGATACACTAGCATTACTCTGTGAAATGTTTTATTAAATTCGGTTTATCTACCGCTGTGAAAATACTTGTCAAAAACCGGTTCACTTTTTTGGGCACACCCGATATACCTGTAAGCAGCAGATTACCATTGCCAACAGCAGCAATAAACTACACCAGGAATGCACTGAGTACAGCGGTAGGCAAGGAACAAACGGTTTAATTGATAATGAAAACTATGCGAGTGGTCGATGGCGGGTGCTACCAGTAGACCAGTTTATCACATGTTTTCCCCTGGCGCGAACACCTGGTGGCTACTGCCATTCTCTGATATAGTCATCTAATTTCCATCACTATTTTGGATTTTACCCCCTATGGAATCTGTGGGCAAATGTCCGAAGCTACATATTATCTAGCACCCACGTTTTTTAATTGAGATTAACCTAATTACCTTCAGTGTGGTCGTGTAATTCTTGAGTGTATGGATTAGGGATTTCTCTCTAGAGCATATATATATAGTTTGATGCTAAGATCTTACCCTCATCCCGTGTCGCCTCCATCTCGTCTCTAGCATCTCATTCACATCCCTGAACTCTAAAGACTCAAATGTCCCTGTATGTGTAAGTTTATACAGCTGTAACATGATGTTAGTCCCTACCTTGAGGGACTGGATGTCAGGCAAGGGACCGGGGATGTAGACATGGAATTTGTCTAGAATTCTCAACAGCATGTCTGTATTCCCACCTTGGTGACAATGTTTGCCTGTAAACCCTGGTTGACATCCTCTTCTATACGCCCCGTTACCTTTGTCACAGATTCTGCTGTGGGAAAACAGATCCAGCCTTTGTCACAATCTTCACCGTACCAGAGAGTAAGTATGGTTTTACGCCGCATTTATCACAGCGGGGGACACCAGAAATGGGCTTCACACATTTTACCTATGTGGGGAATCGAACCCGGGTCATCAGCGTGACGAGCTTTAACCATAAGGATACCCCACCGCACCCCGTACCAGAAGTCAGTGTAAACTATGAATTTTAACATTATAAAGCGAATACCAAATACCAAAACGGATTATTTTATGCAGAAAACAGTGATGAGGATATCCATTCTGTGACATATGAACTGTCGGACAAACGAAAATAATATTATCAATAGGGCTATTTGCCAGCTAGCATGGGGTGGTAGGGCATGTCCCTATAGGGGCATAGGAGCGAAATTTGTTCGTTTCTTTTCTATATAAGTGTTTGGCCACGGTTGTTATTGCAGGCGGCCATTATCGATCGTTATTCGAAGGGACATAACTCTTGTAGACCTGTTTTAAAGGACTTGATATGCACACTGAAACTGAATATAAGGAAGGCAGCCAAATTACCACCTTGATATATCCGGTTATAGGTCCGGTCACGTGTTTGATCTGACTGACATTTCTCGCCAGCTCTACCTTCCACCATGCGTCATAGTCGGCTACAGTGTGTACAAATGTCAGGGCTTCTTCGTGAAGTTGTTGTTGGAGTCACCATCGACAGCCAGACCAGCAGTGATGTCAACTTGACTTTTCTTCATTGTTTTAGCTTTCCGTGTAGCACATTGACTCACGGCACTGCGTGGGTTTCACTCATTAAGGCAATAGCTGGGCCCAATATTAGACATCATTGAACAGTACCAGAACAATGTACTCATTGTGTATTTTCCGTTTCCTCTGTCATTTGCTAGTTAAGGATGAGTGAAATGGTTTTACGCTACTTTTAGCAATATTTTAGCAATATCCCGACACGGGACTCCCAACATTCCTCGTCACTCATTGTATCCACGTGGGGAATCGAACCCGGGTATTCTGCGTGCCGAAAGAACGTTTTAACTTCACAGGCTACCCGCCGCCCCTTTGAGGGCCATTGGATGAGGACGGGTGGATTCAAAAGAGTAAGAGAATGTTATTTTTCTTGAAAATCATGAGCCTGTGCTGAGCAATGGAAATACGTACGAGCAACGGTCCAAGATAGAGTATGGCTATCACTACATACGATCAGAGCCACCACTTGGGAATTCTTCTACACTAAACCACTGTTCTCTAAGCGACTTGGCGGGATCAAGCTGTGCTGAGGAGTCCACTGTGCAGAATAACTAGAGGATTGTCGTTGTGACCTCCTTTGCTCCACCTCGTGATGTCATTGTGACCTCCTTACTCCACTGGCAATGTCATTATGACCTCCTTTGCTCCACTCGTGATGTCGTTGTGACTTCCTTTACTCCACCCGTGATGTCGTTGTGACCTCCTTTGCTCCACTCGCGAAGTCATTGTGACCTTGGTACACTCGTGATGTCATTGTGACTCCTTTGGTACACTCGTGATGTCATTGTGACCTCCCTTTGGTA
Organism: Haliotis rubra; assembly: GCF_003918875.1. NCBI lineage: Eukaryota > Metazoa > Mollusca > Gastropoda > Lepetellida > Haliotidae > Haliotis > Haliotis rubra. The sequence goes on along the minus strand of NW_025765798.1, from coordinate 28,749 downwards.
CGCTCGTGACGTCATTGTGACCTCCTTTGGTACACTCCTTCACTGCAGAACACGGAAAGAGCAAGAGTCATACATTCATCAATTGTTCTTTGCTAGTGGACCGCAAGCGCAATGCAGGATGTTGCTTCATGTGAATATGGTAGCTTTAATACGACTTTGTCCCTCTTGGTTATCCAAAATGGCACGTCCTGTCCAAATGTTTATTGAACCACGTTCCTTGATACATCTATTAATTATGAACGAAGCACCCTAATACTGAATTTGAACAAGAAGGTCGCAATGATACAGGATTAGGAAAAGGTTAGTTTGCCGTACAGACCCTGAAGCAAATATACAGAACATCATTGAAAACGCACCACCTATAAAAGTTCAGATTATTAAAAGCACGTGTAAGGAATTGATACTTTTTAGTGGATAATAACAGATGGACGACTGATAAAACAACAACACAGAAAAAGACGCTCATTCATTGAAATGTTCCACAGTTAGAAAGGATCAACACACGTGGGTCAAATTGAAAAGTCAATATCGCGTGTGACCGCCATTCGCATTGACACATGCAGTTCAACGTCTCCTCATTGAGTCAATAAGCGTCCGAATAGAGTTCTTGGAGGATGACATTCCACTTCTGCAGTAGTGCAGCCTCAAGTTCCCGGATGTTTCGCATCTGTTGTCACCGCGAAAGAATTTGACCAAGTGCTCCATGGGGATACATCTGGCGACTGTGCTGGCCAATGAATAACCTGGATGTGTGCTTGGGCCAGATACTGCATGGAAAGTCTTGTTGTGTGTGCCCGTGCGTTGTCCTGTTGAAAAGTATGGACATCTTGGCGGTGATTGAAGACAAATACGATGATTCTGAAGAATCTGCTCACTGTAATAAAGGGTATTAACTCTCCCTTGACAGACATGAAGACAGTCCTGTGACTGTAATTTATTCCACCCCAGACCATGACTCTTCCACCACCCAAAGGTCTGGTTCTGAACCACACACACTCATCAGCATAACGTTCACCACGTCCACGCCAAACACGTAATCGGCCGACAGCATTACGTAGATGAAGACGTGACTCGTCAGTGAGTACCACACCATGCCATTGTTGTAACCTTTACTGAAAATGCCTGGCTAGCCCATTGTATACGCTCATTACGGTGTCTGTCAGTCAGAATTGGTCCAACGTAAGGACGCCGAGCATGGAGCCCTGTAGCGTGTAGACGGCGTCGCATGGAGTCAGTGCTGATGACCCCCACGTCAACCTTGAACTAGTGCAGCAGTCCTAGCAGTCGGCAGTGTTCAATCACTGATATGGAAAAGGTCAATATGGCGATCCTGATGGAGCGTCGTAACACGTTGCTGCCAAAGTCATTGAAGGTCACGGGTGCTGCCTGTCTACTGACGTCGTCTATGAAGCCTAACGATGCTGGAGTGGGCCAATTCCAAGTTGTCGAGCAATATCCCTGCTGCTGGTGCCTAGTGCACGTTCTCTATCGTGAGGTGTTAACCCTCGGCATCTGTGTCCCTCGTTTCATAATCGTTAGTGAAGCAATGAAAATCGGCTCTCATACACCTACTTAATGTCACAGTCAGTATGATTTCAGAATGAAATTCGCGACTTTTCATGGCGTGGCTGCATTTTAATGCATTTTCGAATTAAGAGTCATACTGTGGACAGGAAAGCATTCTAAAGCATTTTTACAACTGGACATGCCCCTTCGACTTCATGTTAGTTATATTCATTGATCATTGTCATGCTGAAATCCATCTAGATGAAAATATGGACAATTTTAGACTGGTGCGTTTTCAATGATGTTTAGTATATATCCAAGAAAACATACGCAATCGTCTAAAAATGTGGCAAGTCTAGATTTCCACAGCTGGAAAGTCCCTGGGCTCCTTTTTTATAGTATTTATAATTTTCATTTATTAGCTTGTATTTTCTGTAGAATATGTACATTTTAGAGACTAGCTGTTAGTCTAGGAAAAAGGTATATTATGTATTTCCTAACTGTTTTAATCGACACTGAGACTGACTTTACATCAGTTCGGACACCAAGAGTATTTCTTTCAAATATTCGCGTTATATCTTTTCAGAGTATTTCACTTTGGAAGTGTATTAGAGCCACAGTCAAACCATTATCCATCATCTATACTTACTTCATCTAAACTTACATCTATTAATACAGAGAGAGAGAGAGAGAGAGAGAGAGAGAGGGAGAGAGAGAGAATGAGAGAGAGATGAGACATACATACATACATTATTACATACATACATACACATGCATGCATGCATACATACATACATACAGACAGACATACAGATACAGACAGACAGACAGACATACACATACATACATACATACATACATACATACATACATACATACATACATACAGACAGACAGACAGGCATACATACATGTACATACATGCATACACACACACACACACACACACACACACACACACATACACATACATACATACATACATACATACATACATACATACATACATACATACATACATACATACATACATACATACATACATACATACATACATACATACATACATACAAAACAACAGAACTATTGTTGATTACTGGTTGTTTAACTACTATTTCGTCAAGGTAGAAGTGAAGGATCACCTACTGAGATGTTAATACATCCTACGTAGAAGTAAGTGTCACCAATGTGGATGTTAATATATTCTACATTGATGTAGCTTCTGAGAAGATGAAAATGTTTTAGACGATGGCACTGATACGTTTCCATACACAATATTAGGATACAGAATATTTTATCAACATCACGTACATGAGACCTCAACAATCCAATATGGCGGGGTGAAAATCGTGCATGTGATATTTGTCCAGTGAAGGGAGAATGATGATTATGCCTTTGTCATTTCGAGCTTTATCATGAGCAGATATGAATGACTGTCATAGAATGTGGGACTGTGGGATTCACGTTCGCTGATGCTGAGTGAAAGGGCAAGAGAAAGTATACCTCTCTGTCGATTTTGTCATGTGCTTCATTTTCAAATAAAACTATCTTAAATCAGCAGATATCAAATTTTGGTATAATATCGCATTTTTACTTTTTAATACGAGGTTTTGATTTATAATGTTATGGATGAAAAGATATAATCGGATAATACACAACAGCTGATAGGATCTAAGGCCCGTTTTGACCCATTTGTAGGGTGATGTTGTTGCAAATTTAGTCTTTAGCCAAGTCCTAATTGAACCAATGTCTTTTATACTTTACTAATCCAGCCACAAGTTCGGAAATGAGTGACGCGGTTAACTAGGACATAATTTGCTCTTTCCTGAGCTGTATTTTTTATACTTTCTGTCACACCTCAGTTGAGATATGTTGGTATCACGTGGCACTGGTAACGTTAACGTTCTTTTAAGACAATTCGCTGAGCAGCGTTGCGTCCCTTTAGCATGCTTAAAAAGAACATCCGTGTACTCGAATTCCGATTCGCCCCGATTATGTTTAGGATTTACCAAAGCAGTAAAAGTAGAAAAAGCTTTTTGCTCTCAATACGAATAGCCCAGAGAGTAGTTGAGAACATGCAGCTGTGTGCTATCCATGTAACAAAATATTTGATTATACCCATTACAAACAGTATAGGGGTTGATCGATGATAATCACTAGAAGTGGTAAATGCATTTTGCTGCAAGAATTCGACACATCTATAAATCTGTTACCTGTCACCCTGTCAAACGTCAATGATACTTCACCTGTTCGACGAATGAGTAATATGAGTTGAATATTAGAGTTGAATATTCATAGATATTCTGAATGCCGGCGTCAGTATTGACTAGGCCTCTGTCCCCTGTGTCCGAGTCAACACGGGCACGTATATGATGTCATCAAGAACATGTATTATGCTGCACTTGGTAAAGTTTGGCATTATTCTTTTAGGGGAATTGACTATTCCACTGATACACAGGAACTTATCCACTCGAAACATTGAAGTGTATAGCCATCCCGCATCAATAAGACCATGTTGAATTGAACCTAACCGGGTCAGTAATTGAGATAATTTGGCAGCACATTGCAACGGCCACAACACTGCCTTTATTTATGTATCCGTTGTTCAAATTATTTAAAGTAATAATCTGAAAGTATGGGTTACTGTCTTTCAAGGAATAAAGAGAATAGTAAATAATCAAAAAGTAGAAAACAATATTTCCCCTGTGTGCTCCTTTGTTGACTATACTTTGAGTATATTCATGGAAACAAGTCCATCACAACATAGGCAACTATATTTTGACATTGACTATATTTCCGTTTAAAAACATATTACTCCTAGAATATTTTGCAATATTGATAGTTAGGCCTTCAAATTGGGATTTTGAAACTTGGAGAAAGAAATCTGTGACAAGATTTAGAATATCTGAGTGAGAAGGAAAAAATCCACGAGAATGTCTTTTCAATGTAACAATTGTGCTATTTCACAACAAATATTCCACTAACAGTCAAATAGCTTCAACAGTCACGCTGATGAACTAAAGGTTTATTGTGATACAGTTATCTCCTTTACAAAAACATATCGTTAACTGTGTTGTAGCAATTGCTATTGTTGTGGGCAAGGAAAGCATGTGGTACCATCGTCTCCTATCTACAGCGCCTGCAAATATGAAAAACAATATTCACCCCTCACTCAAAATAGCCAAATATTTGAACAAATGTAAATGTAAGCGTTACCACATTCTCTACAGTTCTGGTATACAAATATATACATAAATATTTGTGTCATGTTTGCTAATTTAACACTTATATTTATTTGATGTGGAGACACACTCACTTCATATGCGGCTTATATCGAAAAATGCTGCTAGCTTGTCTATCTAATTCGATATGGAAGCACACATGCCTTTGCGAAAATGTTAAAGTAGTTCTCTTTACGTCACAAAAGCATAATTATTTTGCTAAAACGGCTAACACTATCTCTATTCCTAAAATATCCCTACTGTTGCTATTCCTAAACTATTTCTGGTACTGCTGCTACTGCTACCAGACTTACCTCACTGACAGTCTGTCCCGCTATACCCTTGAGCACATCCACTCTCTCACACTCGCCAGTTCCTTTATCGCAAATTTCACCTCGGATTGAACAGTGGCACTCCTTGTCGCAATTCAGCCCAAACCAGTAGTCAGCGCAAACTAATCAAAATAACAACTTTGTCTTTACTTTAATCACTTCGAACACATGTGACATGATGCTTGTAAAATAAAACACGATGCACCTGGTACTTGCACGGCAGCTCTGATGATCAACAAAGAACCCGTGTAACGTTTTAGATCAAACGAAGGTCACATAGTAATGTAACTTCATAGGGCACTGACTAACACAACAATAGTGTTCCTGGCCCCACAGCGGAAACGTCGTCAAAGGCATTAGTACATTGGGCTCTTCTACCTTTAATGTCACACCGTAACACTACTAATTAATGTTGCTTAATGTACACAATATATGTCATCTGAAGGTCACAATCAAAACACTTGTCAACCACACTTCCGGGTTATTCTTTCCACACGCCCAAGTCGGTGGTCTTATCATATGACGATTTTCTTTATTCCATTTTGTTACTTCTTGTTGTTCTCGCGAGGGAGGTGGTGCTGGGAGGGGTTGGGGAGTCAGTCGGAGGGAGGAGGGGGAGGGGGTCTGTTTTCAAAGCGACATTTGGGTCAGGATTAAATTGCATGTTTTCTCTGCAATTTTGCATATTTTAAACCTTTTTCAAGGAAACTGTCGAAGGTATGTTTTCGCATACTAAGGACTAAGGCTCTAATGTTACAATGATCTGGACTATGTACAGTATGTGGTGAACCTACCATAGACCTCCACCTCACACAGCGTGAGATGAGAGCCAGGGACCCGGATGGTAACAACATCTCCAACCATGGTTTCAGCACATGCGATGGATTCTACTACTTCAGGGATATCCCATGGTGGAAACCTGGTAGCACAGACTCCCATTGGACTCAGAATTTCCATTCCGGTCCGTCCGTCTTTCAGGATCTACGCAAATAAACTGACAGTGAGGCTACTAAGTAACTACATACACACATGCACACCATGACACGACGGTGGATGAGTGAAGTCAATCCCATTCTATTGGTGTATAAGGTCAGATAAGTACACCAAAATACGTCAACGCACGTGAATAGCCATCCCTGGATCCTGATCCACAAAACGTTCGTAGCGTTACGACATTCGTAAGCCTATGATAAACTATAAAAGTACGACAGGTTGTAACGTTACGAACGCTTTGTGGATCGGGCCCTGATCCACAAAACGATCGTAGCTCTACGACATTCGTAATCCAATGATAAACTATAGAGTTTAGATTGGTAACGTTGCGGACGCTTTGCGGATCGGGACTCCAGATTTTCCGCCGTAACGGACTCCATTTCGTATCTGAGATAAAACAGAGGTGAAAAATATATGGGTTATTGCAAATCAATTCAACAGGTGATCGAGACAAATTAAGCCAAGAAACATGTCTTACCGTATTCTGCGCTGTATATTTTCATGAATTTGATTTGATTGATTCCGTTCCTGGAAAGCCAGAACATTCCACCATGCGTTGTTAGCGTCCCCTGTCATGGCACATTGCATTGTGGTGCCTGTATTAGTGTGTCCGTCCACAGCACTTTCAGGACTCATCATCACCGAGTAATGATCATTCTTGAGCAGTTTCTTCCTTCGAAGGCGACATTTTCTGTAGCAAACGTTTACATGTCATTTTTTGTTACTGAACCGCCCCATTTACAACGTTTGTTGAATCAAATACAGGGTCTCACTGAACTGCCTATATTACTTTGGTTTTATCACGACATGTCTCCTTCTGACTGGAAAGACCGATATGGTGCCAAGACGACGGAATGATGCTGACAAAACAAAGACATAAATTTGCATTTGCTGTTTGACTAAGGACATTCCTTACTTAGCTGCTCACATAACATTTGCTGTTTGACAAATCCCAGGGCACTTCCTTATTGAGCTGATCACATAACATTGGCTGTTTGACCAGGGCAATTCCGTACTGAGCTGCTCACATAATATAATATATTGACTGTTTGACAAATCCCAGGGCAATTCCTTACTGAGCTGCTCACATAACATTGGCTGTTTGACAAATCCCAGGGCAGTTCCTTACTGAGCTGCTCACATAACATTGGCTGTTTGACAAATCCCAGGGCAATTCCTTACTGAGCTGCTCACATAACATTGGCTGTTTCTGCAGATGCGGGGTCATACCTAACTGCCCTGTCAATCGTTTATCAAGTATGTGATCGGTTTAAAAGCATAGAAGGGGCGGTGGGGTAGACTAGTGGTTAAAGAGTTCTTTCGTCAAGCCGAAGACCCGGGTTCGATTCCCCATATGGTTACAATTGGCGAAGCCCATTTCTGGTGTCCCCGCCGTGATATTGCTGGAATATTAATAATGAAGGCGTAAACTAAACTCGCTCACTCACTCTTAACGTAACGGTATTGACTTTGCCCTAATCCAGGAGAAATTTGAAGCATTAACAGTCGAAAATCGTCTGTAGTTTTGAGCTCAATATACATGTGCAGTGAAATATAACAAAGCATTAAACTCCCTAGTCATAGTTATAACCGTGGCGTCATGCTTCAAATTTCCATTTAAACAATGAGTTTCTTTTCGTGAAAGAAACCCCGTCGTTTAACAAAATGATGAAAACATACAATCATGTGTCTTACTTCTTTGGCAATAGGCACCCGGACCACCCATCATAACATTTCTTTGGATATCCACTACACCGTCGTTTAACAAAATGATGCAAACATACAATCATGTGTCTTACTTCTTTGGCAATAGGCACCAGACCACCCATCGTAACATTTATTTGATATCCCCCTACACTGACGTCTTGGGTGGTAGCGACATCCCCGTCTGCAGCGGCATACACCATCTGAAGGAACGACAACAACATTTAATACGATGGCGCACAGTTGGAAAAACTGTCCGGCTTCTTGGCACCACGTACGGAATATACTGTATAAGAACAAAAATATGTCACCTTTCACCTCTCTCAACAGCGAAACATAAATACCCTCCCTGCTTTGTGGAAACAACTCCTTCTGTAATCTTTAAATATACATTATACCTACCATGCATACGAGTAGTCTAACAGCAGTCCCTATCAGAAATTGGGACGGTGGTAGCCCAGTGGTTATAGCGCGTTCGCTCGTCACACCAAAGTCTCTGGTTCGATTCCCACATGGGTACAATGTGTGAAGCCCATTTTCTGGTATCCTTTCGATCTGATATTGCTGGAATAATGTCAAAAGCGGCGAAAACGAACAAACATTTTTTCTTTTACTGTACGAGTATTTGCAGAAAGACGGGGCATGTAATCTACTCAAACCATATTATTATACACTACCATTGTTCGCTGTGAGCTGAATGCCAACCACTCATGGATTAAGCTACATTGTAACACACTCGACTAAAACTGGAGTATTTGGATTACAATAAAGAAATATCAATACCAATCTGAGAAATGAGTCCACAGAAGAGAAGCGCCACAAGGACACAGCCGATCTTCATCTTGACAGTAGAAGGTTGCCCCCGAAAAAAAGAAGTTTTGTGCATTGAGTACAAGTTTCAAAGGTTACTTGTTCCTTCGTTTGTTTGGCAATACAACCACATACCGCTGTCTGTAAATAATCAATCTTCTGGGCTGACATCGTGAACATCGATCTTCGCTGTTGGGATACGATGACAGTCAAAACCAAGTCTGCGAGCCTGACAACCTGATCATGTTAGCCTCTTCATGAGAGATAGCTAGTAGATATTCTTCATTTCTCTCCATAAATTGAAGATTACATTTGAATGTAACACATGTTGGGATTACACCTTTTAGTAACGTGTACAGATTGTAGTACTTTTAATTTGGTTGAGTCCACTACGGGATATCGAAACTCCACACTCTCAGAGTCATCCGTCAACTCCACTGTGCCACTGCTGTTTCACAAAAACTGGAAGTCGGACAACTGGTAGTCAAGACTACGGGCTCTGCGTACCCTTTTGATGAAAGCGTACCATTGGCACTGCTCCCCGGCCTACCTTTGAGTCCCAGACGGAGTCAACCCAACAAAAGTACTAGAATCTGTAATTTACTGAGAAAGTGTAATCCCAAATATATAATGTTTTTCACTCTGGACTACTTTCTAAATGTCATTGTGTGTTAATAAAACATTTAAATTACCAATATATACTAAAACATAAGAAACGGTCATACAATTCCTATTGTACATAAACATCCCATATCAGTTCTGACCATTTGTCAAAGCCAGATATCCCTTTGCAGGATCTTGGTATACGTCAAAAGAGGAAGGACAACTAGAAATCATCGTCTTCCATTCACATTTTAACGTAAATGTCAACGTTTAAAATACAGCGTTCCTTTCCCCCCTGGATTAGTTGGCATGATATAAAAACCAGGCTGCGATCACAGGTGTACTGTTGTGGCAGGTTTTGTGAATGGCGGGTGCTTCCGGTAGGGCAGGACATCACACCTTTGGCGAACACCTGGCGCTGAACTCCCCAATTTGCTAAGATATCCATGCATATAATTTTCACAGCTTATGTTTCCTTTAACACAAACGTAATTTGTTTCTGCGATGATAGTATCGACTGGGCATCAAATTTGCGCTGAAGTTCCATAGTTTATCAGTCGTGTGCAACTGTTTCTACAGTTGATGCCGCAGGAGCGTAACTTGCTTTTAATTCCGACGGCATATTAATTTCTGAGGTCAGATCATGTTTCTATGTTCCCGTCCTGATCTTAATGTTAGAACTGTAGAGGGATACCCTTTTAGAGGGCTATTATTAAAAACTTCGGAATAAAACATCAACTCCAAAAATAACGTCGAGTTTCGCAGACACAAATTCCTTTGACATAAAAGGTGAAATTGTTGAAAGTTACTTTGGACCGCCTGCGTGGTGTAGTGCGTGGTTATAGCGTCCGTCCCGAGAGCGGAAGGTCGCAAGTTCGACCTTAATGACCACGCCACCATACCAACAGGCGTTGAAATATGGTAGAATTTTTGTTGGTCCCTACCTGGCACTCGGCATTAATGGTACAACAACAAGGACTGGTCGGTTCGAGTCAGTATAAATGTGTCTGAGTTGGGCATTCATGCTTAACTGCGGCATGGTATCCTTACAGTGGCCTAGCACTATTAAACAGCTTAAGTCTGGGCTTAGTAATAAGACAGCCGCACATACACACGCATGCACGTCGTCATATGAGAGCTTAAATATAAGTGTATATATAAGTATCGACGTTAAAACCCCATTTCACCTCACCAGACTATTCGTTGAATGCGTTTGTGATGACACCAACCGTTTTCGACATGCGGCATATGGGGATGAAATGGAGGTGAAAACGTACCTTACAAGTAGAATACTAGAATCTGTTGTAGACCGCTAGGGTTGCTGCACGGCGGTAGCCAGCCGTAACCGATGACGATGTTGCCAACACAAAGCTTATAGCTGACTTGACAATTGATACAGAATGTCAACCGTGAGTACAAAGTGTTGGGTTGCGTAAATGGCAGGAAACGGTGAATTATGCGACTCGAAAATGGATTGCTGTACATAATGATTACAAAAAATATCTGACCTTTGTTAGATGAAATTCACGGTGAACATATTATCTACTTTGAGAAACCATATCAAAACCACATGTAAACGCACAATTAAAGCTCCCACTTCGCCTCGCTCACTCACTCACTCACTCACCCATCCACTTGCTCATTCACTCACCCAAGCAAAACTCACTCACACACATATACTACATAGTACATTTTACATGCTTCATTCTTCGGAAAATTAGGCAATGGTGTATGACTCCGTACGCGGATTAGAAAGCGTACACAAACGTGCAGGACTACAACATGTTTTGAATGGAGTCTCTGCATGCTTTTGTGTACCCGTTGATTCTGGTGGCAGAGCTTCCAATCCTAACATAGACAAAAGCTTGAGATGCCGAGGTCCAAAAAGACGCACCTCCCCGGGTGACTGAAAACCATGCATTCAGACCTACTTGTGTGATTTTCAACGGATTTTTATTTTATATTTTATAATAACCCAGTTTATCATTTTGTCGTGAGGGCGTGACATGAGTACCTCCGGAAAGCGTGAGTCTCAGGTACAAATGTGAGATTTAGAAGGTATGATTCATTAATTAAAAAGATAACTGCGCGTTATAACAGAACTAATATACATCAAGTAATAAAGTGCATGTGGACAATTACAGGTAGACACAGGTAGACAATAATAAATATACCACTAGCCAAGCATAATAGCCCACAAAGCTCAAGTCACACTGATCAAGGGACCAGAAAGCAAGACATGGAGAAGGGGTGAATGGCAACTATCAAAGATGGATTCAAACGATTTTATTGAAAACAATACCTCTCTTTTTACAAAACACCCGCTTGAAATATATCGCTGATCTGTGCTGTGTAGCATTGACTTTGGTCTCTTTGTAATAAGCTGGTGAAAGAGCATATGGTGGCAAGGTTCGGGCTCCTGTATTCAAGCGTCCGTAAATAATAATAATAATAATAGGATATTTTGTAACGCGCATATATCCATGCTTATACGCCTCAAAGCGCAATAAATAAAAATGCAAGTAAGGCAAAAGAGCCGCGTTGGAAAGGCTATCTCGAACATGTGTGTTTTAGATTGGATTTCTAAAGGTGCATGAAAGTCAGAACAGTCTCTTGAGACTCTGTGGTAGATCATGTTCCAGGCCATTGATCCTGCGTGATGACAAAGGACCTACTTCCATACTGCAGTGTCTTTTACTTTGGTACAACAAGCAAAGTTCTTATCCTGTGAGCGAAGAGATCGGGACGGCGTGTACACGGTTAGAAGGTTGGATAGATAGGGAAAACGCAGTTCCAGTGAGACAGCGGAAACAAGGCGTAAGAGTTTAAACTTGATCCGAACTCGACTGGAAGCCAGTGGAGAGTGTACAGTGTAGGAGTAATGTGGGTCATATTTTCCTGAGCGAGTCAACGATGCGGGCGCGCGACGTTCTGCACTCTCTGTAGCTTGGCTATTATCGGGTCTTTGATGCACCGGCCAGTAAATAGCAGTTACAATAATCAAGCTTTACTCATTACAAGGACAATACAAGAGTCTTGGCAGATTCATCTGTAAAGACATTGGCGAATATGTCCACTGTTGCGGAGTGACATTGAAAGAGGTTTTGAATAAGATGAGATACATGAGAACTGCGGGCGACAAGATTGAATCTAAGAACACGCCCAGGCCTTTGACTTGATGATCAAAGTGATACGCTGAAATTCACCAAATTCCAGCGTGAGTTGACTCTTACAGTTGGACCTCTGCTTCTTTGGAGCAAGGAGAATGCCCTCCGTCTTGCTGGCAAGGTTGCTGAGCTTAAGCTTGCTGTGGGTCATCCAGGATTTAACGTCATCACAGCAGTGATTCCTCACGGCCCGTTAGTGCGCTTGCTACATGACTGTTCTTGGTCCGCAGGAAAATACTTTGTATAGCCAAAAGTGCCACCTGCGTGCATTGATGATCGATCTATGTTGTGTGTTCAGCAATCACACTTCCAAACTTTTAACATACTAAAGTGAAGAGGACCGGCCCTAGGTCCGATCCCTATGGTACGCACTCATGTTTGAGATGGACTCGGAGCAGAGTGATGTCCATCTATCTAATGCATAGTCTGACTGTGGGAGGGCAATTACTAGGTAGGACTTGAACCTCCTACAGAGAGAGCAGTGCCATCAATGTAAAAGTCACACCTGGAGACGATGAATGAGCATGTCTTGATCAATTGTCAAAGTGCCGAACTTAAAATCGAAGGGTGTTAAGATACCAATATTGCTGCTGTCCAAACCAAGTCGAAGATCATTTAGACTTTAAATAAGAGCAGTCCCCAGTGGGAGTGGTGAGCACGATAGGCTGACTGAAGATGGTTATAATAAGCCATGTTGTTGGAGATTTTCTCTGATATCCTCACATCTGTCGCTCGCGCAAAATGAGTTTTGAAACATATGAGATTGATACAGGTCTGTAATTACCAAGCACACTGCAATCGTATGTTTGGCTACTTCAAGAGAGGTTTTATTTAGCGCAGATTTCGGTTTCAGCGGGCATTCCACCGTGTTCAAGACTTGTAAGCGACATAATTTGGTGAGTAATTGGAGAAGCAACATTAAGATGGTCTTCAAGTACAGATGCCAGGCATAACGGGTCAAGAGCAGCAAGATGTGGGCTTTGATCTCCTGATTAATATACATACTTCAGCCCCGAAATTGAAAGCGTCTGAAATGTATAAACTTCTGACTTCAAGAGCTCTTTATAATTCTATCCACTTATTTTACGGTCTAAAGAAGATATATTTGTAAATAGGTATGTGTACTATAAGGTTTAACAGTAATATTCATTTTGACTCTATAGAAACACATCTACTTGGTATAGAGGTTTATGTATCTACAAACACTGCTGGCTTTGGTTTATCTATTACGATAACGTAAGCTACAAGTACCTCGTAAATGCGTTATGGTATTTCCTTTGCATGGGAAAGCAATAAACGGACATTTCGTTTAGTAAAGGCTGTATTGTACTTCCATGTTCCTAAAATGGTCCAACTCGCTGCGGCATAAATCTGCTGCTGCTTAATAGATCGTTTTATCTAAGAAGATTATGGAAGCAATACCATAAATGGTGTAAATGTTAGAAGTCGTTGGCTTCTACGCCACAAAATCACAATACCAGCGTTTTCCCTTTGGGGAAGGCACTTATACATTTCTATTCCTATAATATTCCTAACGGGTTGCCGCTGTTGCTGCTACTAGATTCAACTCACCGATGAAAGTCTGTCCTTACTATATCCCGGAGCAGCCATCCGCTTCCTCACACTCGCCAGTTACTTTATCGCGAAATGCGCCAGCGCGCGTTTCAATTCGGTTGCATTAGTGGCACTGGTTAATGCAATCTCTGCCCAAAACCAGTAGTCACTGCAAATCCAATATAAGTAACAACTTTGTCTCTATTTAATCATTGAAACCAAAAGGAAAGTCATGGAAATGCCCATATAAAGTTCCTTTAGACAATGGTTCCCTTGGTTCTATTACCCATGTGTCCATGGTGGTGCGTTGCCGTACCTTAATCCCATACACTGACCGTCTACATAATGATCCTCTGTTGTGCATAATGACTGTCAGCCAATCAAAAACACTTTTCAAAATATATTGATGCTGTTACTGATCCCAAATATTTCGTTGTTCGTAAGTTTATGCTGATATATTTGTATCTTTAAGACTCTTGGGCTGAACGTGGCTATTTTGAATACCTACTCGAATCTCAAATAACCAATCATGCAATGTTCTGGGTGCCAGTTGCGGCCAAAACCATCTCTTAGCGCTAAGATTCACTTAAGTCTATGGTAAGCAGTATGGAAGTTATGGTCGCCTTTAGCGCTAAGATCGCCACCCATACTGAGGTTAACCTTTAATTCCCATTCTTTAACACTGCACTAAGGTTACCTTAGCGACTTTACGATCACTTTAGTGCTTTTGATAGGTGAGTGAGTGCCGCAGCTTAGCTTTACGCCGCACTCAGCAATATTCCAGCTTATATGGCGGCGGTCTGTAAATATCGAGTCTGGACCAAAACAATCCAGTGGCCGCCGCGCATGAGCATCGATCTGCGCAATTGGGGAACCGGATGACCACCTGATCCTGTGAGTCGCCACTACGACAAGCATGGGTTACTGAATGTTCCATTCTAACCTCGAACCTTCACGGGTCCCTTTGTGAAAGGAGTTTCTGGGCTATGTACAGCATGTGGAGAACCTACCATAGACTTCCACCTCACACAGCGTCAGATGAGAGCCAGGGACCCGGATGGTAACAACATCCCCAACCATGGTTTCATGCACAAGTGACGTGTTCTATTACTCAGTGTGGAATGTGCGCCACGGAGGAAACTGGTAACACAGACTTCCATTGACCAGAATCTTCATTCCATCCTCACGGATCAATCTAGACAAATGAACTCCGTTTCTAACTAACAGCCGCACTCTCGTAAACGGCCGTAAATTTCTTTGACATAAAGGTAAAACAGAGGTGATAAACACATATATATGGATCACAAATAGGTAACGGTGAATTTTAATACAGATAGATATATTGTTTTATTTGAGTCTCATCTTGAGCATATAATATTTACAGATGATGGAATCAATGCATAAAAGATACTTGGCACACGTATATATATTCCAGGTAAAAAGACCAATAAAAGTACCGTCAAGAAGTAAATAGGTTTTAAGAGGCATACCATTTGTATATAAATACACCTCCGTCGTTGCCACATACTAAAACAGGTTTGGGTGTACACAATAAGATCAGTCTTACTTTGACTTCAAAAGCATTGAAAAAACCTCCCCTGTATCTGACAACACATCAAACGTGGCTTAGTAGGCCCAATTATACGGGTCCTCTTTGCGCCATCATAGATAATTTTAATATACATCTACCTCTAACACAATTATTTCGCACAAAGGACAAAGATTTTGCATCGCTCCAAATTTTCAACTCTGATCGGTGCTACCCCACAAGTTTGCAAAACACTTCGTTGTTTCCCTGTCATACTCGAGACAAGCAATAGCCTCGGTACTTAAAAGTCCTAAACATCTAGCAACAAGTACTTTGAGGTGCAAAACACGTCTTGCACGTAATTCAGGCTGTATATTGTAATGTATCCGATTTGGCAATTCCGTTCCTGGAAAGTCGAACATTCCACCATGCGCTTCGTCAGTATCCCCCGTCATGGCAATAATATTGCATTGAGGTGTCTGTATTAGTGTTCCGTCCACAGCATCTCTTCTGTGACTCGTCACTACTGAGCGATGGTGGTCTTCTGGGCGGCAGTTGTTCCTCTCGAAGGCGACATTTCGTAGCATTACGTTTACATTGCGTTAGCTGTCGATGTACGGCCATTCCTCACTGAACCGCCACAATACAATTACAACGGTTGTTGAATCAGATACACAGGGTCTCACTGAACCGCCACGATTTCAACGGTTGTTGATCAGATATAGGTCCTTTCACTGAACCGCCAATACAACGGTTGTTGGATCAGATACAGGGTCTCACTGAACCGCCACCATAACGGTAGTTGACTGTGATACAGGGTCTCACTGAACCGCCACAATTACAACGGTTAGCGGATAGATACAGGTCTCACTGAACCGCCACAATTACGTAACGGTTGTTGAAGATACAGGGTCCACTGAACCGCCATAATTACAACGGTTACATCAGATACAGGGTCTCCACCGAACCGCCACAATAAGCAATATGGTTGAACCTGGATTTGAACCCACAAACAAGGCAGGTAGCCATGTTCTTGAAGACAGGAAGCTGTTTAATCACAGATATAGCTGAAATCCACTACGAAGGTCACCGTTAACTCATATAACATCTATGGGATCCATCGTCAAACGTCAAGTATCAAAGACTTGTTTTCCAGAGAAACGATCCAGAAATATATATTCTACTTTGGCAGTAGGCAATCTGACCAACCATCATCACGATACCTATAACAATCTATGGATCGGTTCCCGCGACAACTATATCTGCAGCGCATACACCATCCATTAGATTGATAGAAATCTTGGCTTAGGTATCATGAACACGAACTGCAAAGCTGTGGCTTTTACGTGAGGGATAAGCTGTAGAAAACTACAAAGGTTGACTCTCGCAACACTTTCGAAGCATATAAATGACTTTCTTTAATTTGTTAAAACAAATCACCTTTTAATCCGCTATTCATCAGCATTTCAGCCGTCAAACGGCACTAACTTAATTACAAAAAGACCCGTGAAGATCGGGTTGTGGAATATTGATCTTTAGTAACCCATGCTTCGAGGTAAGAGAAGCGGGATCGGGCAGGCAGGGTCAGGCTCGCTGGACTTGGCTGGACAACATGTCATCGGTTCCCAACTGCGCAGATCGATACGCATGCCGTTGATCACCGGATTGTCTTGTCCAGACTCGATTATTTCGCAGACTGCCGCCATAGTTGCAAATACGATGCGGCGTAAAACAAACTTACTCTCACCGACATGACGAAAAACATATGGTGTATATACTACTCAAACCATTTAATAAAAGCTTCTATCATTCATCATCTTTCAATATTCAGCAGTCGGGAATGATTAACTGCAACTCGGCTATCTAAAAACTAAAAAAATTTGAATCTCAAATATATATGGATATTTCAATACCAAATCCCAGAAATGAGTCCACAGAAGAGAAGCGCCACGACGACACAAGCTTCGATCTCTCATCTCCGACCTAAAGTTATTCCCTGAAATGCAGTCATGCACGCACCATGCTTCATTTTGTGAAATATGTTTTTCAGGTAAAAGGATGTGTTGAGTTAAAACAAACATTACATATTATTTGACAAAAAGAGGTTTCCTTTGAAGTATTAATAAAATTTAACTTTTCGAACTGTTTCACATTTCAGTTTAATATATCTATCCTGACTGACAGTACATGATTCCACGGAAGGAGATGGATAGTAAAGCTGTGGTAACTACAGAACGTCAAAACCAGAGAGTAAATCCAGTCTCGAGTATCAGCTAAACAGATAGCACACAATAAAGTTATTGGCGCTGACCAGTGATGACAATTCAGTGTTTCTAGAAAAGCAGCATACGTGGATTAGCTAAGCGGTTATTTGGTTCGGGTTGCTCTAGCCGTATGGTGGCGGGTCTGTAAATAATCAAGTCTGACCGTAAATCCAGTGATCAACAACAGGAGCATCTACGCAGCTGGGATACGATGTACCAACCGCCGTCAGCGAGCCTGACCAGTCCATTCTGTTAGCTCGCCCCTTACGACAAGCATGGGTTACTGAAGACCAAGTCTAACCCGGGTCTTTGCCGGCTGGATGAACTAAGGGTGCGGACTTTTTGCATCTTTGCGAAGTAGAGTAATTTCTGAATCTGTAGACTACAACGTTTGCTTCACGGTGATAGCAACATCAGCATCCACATCCAGTATAACGATTTGGCACCGAGACAGAAATGTCAAATGTCAGTAAATAGTATCTGGATGAACAATGGCAGGAAATGCTGGAGGTGTCAGAGTCGAAAATGATTATAACGTTCTTGCTAAACAGCTGGTGGAACTTGACAGTTGGTCATGCACATCTACTAAGAATGAAAGTTAGGGCTATTATGAAATGTGTGCTCATTGCTTAACACCTCACCTGATATTTCAACTGCAGTAATTTTACTGGATCAAATACATTTTATATTTACATAATGCTGTTATCACTTTAGGATTTTCTGTAGTTACAAGATGTACAATAGGTTCCAACATTAAAATGCGTTAAAAATACATCAAAGTTCTAAAACGTAACCATTTTATGAAATTAACTACTCATATAATGGTAACAAATTAACTATTATCTATTTTACGATGGTCATTTGATTGGTGACCCTGTGCACCATGACTTTACGCCAACCGATACGTGTTGTGCAGGAAGCATTTGTGGAACCTTCAATATTTGACAGCAGTACCGTAAATACCTCTAAAACCATTTGAAATCATTTCTTATTGGTTCCATAAATGTTTAACATAATTCTAAAGTATGTTGTATCTTACGTATTGGGATTAATAGAGTTAGCCAGTTTGAAAACAAATCTAGAACAAAGAAAAAGTTTGGGAGTTTTTGCACGATTACTGGCTAAAAGGCTGCATGGAAAAATAACGTTATACATGCAACCTAAGTCTTCTTTTTCATAAAACAGATGCCACATCAATGGAAGTAAATGTTGCAATAGAAGCGGTCGTTGTTAATACTCAAACCGACTTTTCTTGAAGATCTTCATAATGCGAGACAGTTAGAGTGGAGATTCGTCCCCTCTCTTTATGAAGTGGATCTAAAATTATGACACGTTGAGCGACCCGCGTTATCTCATGTAAGTCTGTCTGAACTGCACGGACTGGCCATGACTGAAATCACAGTTCACCCTCGCGTGTTGGCATGGCCGAAGCGATACCGTGTACTCATTTCTGTTCGGCTTCTCTCCGTAATTGCTGTGGTTGCAGCTTTCGCTAGTCACGAAGACTCGATCTGATTCCTTCGTGGGGTGAAATGTCAATACTATCTGCGTCCTAATGTGTCGCATGTGGCTAAAATATTGCTATAAGCAGCAAACAAACCTACGTCATTCCTTACACATACACAACCAAGTCATTCACCCAACACGTAAATAGGAATAAAAAGATTACCATTTATCATTCCCGAGTGTTGCATTACTAACTCCATGTTCTAGTATCGACACTAACCCACTCCACGACCTGTTTACCGCCATTAATGAAGTCTTCAGTTTGTACCGATCGACATTAATCGATATTAATTGCTTATGAACAGTGCCTGAACTACCTTCACATTCAAAGTCCTGTTACCATTAACAACTCCGCAATAAACAGTCATCGATGAAAACCTGTTATGTACGCCTATCGATCACAGCGACAGCCATGATAAAGCTTGTGACTGGTGTTCATATTTAAGCCACGGGTTTGCCCTTTGTTGCTCATACCTTCATTTTCGCCCTGCAGAATTGATCTCTTCAGCAACCCATGCCTGTCGTACAGGCGACCGGGTTGAATCGGGTGGTCAGGTCAAGCTGACTTTGGTTGACACAGGGCGATTTCCATCCACCTGCGTGATCAATGCTCATGTTGGTTGATCACTGATTGTTCGGTCCAGACTGATTATTACAGACCGACGTCTTATAGCTTCGAATATTGCTGTAAACAAACAACCAAATGGTTGCGGATAATACGTGACATGACATCCTTCAGAACTTACCGTTTCCTCGGGGTTGCCTGCACACTTCATTTTCAATGAGAGTTTCAATTCGTCATTTATTAAACTTCCAGCGCAATGGAGGGCTGCGCACCCCGCAACAACAACACACACACACGCACGCCCACGCATACGCAATAACACACACAATACCACTCTCAAAACGTACACACACCACCCCCTTAAACACACACACACCAATTCCAAAAATAATAATACTGACACACAACACCACTTCAATTCTTCTGATCCGGGTTTATGTATGTCCTGTTAGTGGATATTATGACGACAGGACAGCATGTTATCACAGCCAGTCCGAGCACAATTTTACCGACATTTGAGCAACAATCACATATGAGGTGGACGGGACTGAGCTGCATTATCATGACTACATTCACAAGGTTTTCTTCTTGACAGAGATGTTTTTTAAGATAAAGAGTTCTTGCGAAATGGCATATATGTAACATACGTTATATCTAGGTAAGGCCTTATCACCTCTGGTGAATCAGCATCTAGTCTCCAGGCACATAGTTTTGCATATTTGGTTGATTTTGATATTTGCATGGCTATACAATTTTCGAGCTGCTGCTTAAAACAATCATGCATTCATCACCAATATCGTCCATGTCGCCATATATTACGGCAAATACGATCACTTATTGAAGTGTTATCTATCCTTGTGTCAATTGGGTATGCATATGTTCGTATCATAATAAACAGCACATGAGGGGTCGAATACTCAAACACCGGAGAAGCAAGGAGGAGGTAAATCGTTGAGTAACACTACAACATGACGATTTGGGGACACCAGAAATGGGCTTAACACATTGTACCCATGAGGGGAATCGGTGGTCTCTTCGGCGTGACTAGCGGTTTTAACCACTACTACCTCCCACCGCCCACACGCTGGAGAAAGCACATGATTTCAGATGTATAGAACGTTACCGTAAATCACCCATTTGCATCTGGAGGAACCAGGGCATAGGTCTAAAAGAAACAATGCAGTTGAGACTGGAGGTGTGGGAGACTGACCATCCCTGTGGATGCCCCTATAGGTTGACTACCAGACTGCCAGAGAGTTGGTTAACACTGCAAAATACACATGAGCATTGATTACCATTGCAGAAAACCTGGAGATTTTACAGTCGCTGTAGATGCCCCTATAGGTTGACTACTGTACGCCAGAGTTGGTTAACATGTAAAATACACTACGAGTATTGATTTCATCATTGCAGAAAACCTGGAGATTTTACGGTCGCAGATGCCCACGCTACCTCGATGGCCGAGTGGGTTAGATGGTGAGGGCCATTAGGCGCCTGACTCTGAAACTGTGGGTTCGAATCCCGGATGGGGATAACCCAATATAAGTAATTGAATCTGTAATGGTGGAGTGTAATGCCGCATAGTCAGATGTTACCCCATAGTTGAGTGAACAGAGAGGCAATTGCCTAAGGTGAGACTACATGTACGTGCTTCTGTTGTAGAGGCAAGTTGAACTGAAGTCCCAGTAGTAAATCCTCGCAGGAGTGAAGTTGGTCACACACGGTCACGGGATTTTCCGGTAACCGACGTCGCTTACCTTCAACTGATTTGTGACCTTGCCCTGCTCAAGACCACCCACCACCACAAGACCCAGTGACAAGTAACAACAAAACATACAATCTCCCAAACACTAAGATATTAATAACGTGAGCAATTCAAAAAAGAAAGAAATAGAGCTTATTGTCATATAAAAGGCAACATAAGGCAACATATTTTGAATATTACAATCGATAGTGGTGACACTAAGTAAGGCGAGATCATATTGATACAATAATTGCAAGTACAAACGCACAAGGAGAGTTATGGCATAACTGCAATAATAAATATCCCAAAAGTTCAGAAAAGGCACACAGAATTGTAGGTTCCCACTGCGGTTCACGGTACTGATTACAGTTCAGGACTCTGCGGTAAGCAGAACAGTTACAATACAAAGTTGTGTACATGAGATACAACAGTGTAATTGGCATCACATCACTTTATGAATAATGAGTCTCTTCACACTAACCCAGTGCTTTTCATCAGGTAGAGCAAGACACTTCCTGGGTTACCAAGACACTAGATGAACAAAAAACAGAATGAAATCACTAACGCTTCTATTTTCTTCGTTTGAAATAACATGTACAAATAAAACCTTTTAAAGTTTCGGTGAAAGCTAACACGAATGTATATATATCCCCTAGCTACGTTGTTACAGAGAACTTTACACTAGTAGCCTGAAATAGCCACTGGCCCGCTAGCCCGTGACTGGTAATCCAGTCGGGCCAGTAATCAATTTCCAGTCACAATTCCAACTGGCTAGTAAATTTCATGGGTCATTTTGTAACTCCTACCGACTTTGTTAAGTTGGCAATACCTTTAGATCAAAGGCGCAAGAGCCATGTCTGATAAAGACCATATTAGTAGCTGAAACCCGTGTCTACGTTCACTGACTATAATTCATTTTGTTAACTTCAGGGCATAGCTAGCCCACTGGCTAAAAAAATTTGGTTCACTACATCAGGTAATACTCATAGGAGATGCCCATTGCATGTCCATTGAGTACTGTGGTCGCAAGAAATAATTCAGTGACAGCAGAACGGAATGATACGCATCTCTTCCTGTCCGTGAATCCTGTCAAGGCGTCAGCATTATTCTCAACCTTTGCATGTTTTAACCTGATTTTATTAAACGTCACCGTCTGAATGTAGACGGGGTTTACAGTAAAATCTTACCGGGTATAGGACCCGCAAGCAGGTCACGGCACTTCATGAGACCTTTCGTTGTTTAGTGCTTCCGGTAACAAATACCTTCGGAATGGTCTCATGGTTGTCATTTAACAGCAAGGAACCGATCATCCATGCAGGAATAACAAATTTAATTCAATTTCCTCAAATTACTAACTATTACAACTGTCAATGACAGCCGTACGTAACTTGGTCCGCTCTAGTAAAGTCATATTTGGCGGTCGCGCAATTTGGAGCCAGAACTGGTTCTTGAATGTACACATTGTCACCGAAAAATCCGGTACCGGAAGTACCGGAAATCTCGCGAGATTTACGGGCCCCGTTTGAACTGACAAGATGCTGCAGTCTGATGTGGAACTGAAAGTTTACCGCCCAAAATCTATATCAATAATGGTTTGATCGTGTGTGTTAGGCACCACACCTGTGCTCGTGGTATTCGCCACCAGCGTAATAACGTCTGAGACCTGCACCAATTTGCCTGGATATTTAGCTGACACGCCGTGATATAACTGGAAATAGGGCCTGTGACGGTCCAGTTCCTACCTGTATCCTAATTCCCTGCTACCCTACTCCTACTCTAAGCACTCCGTTATGTTAATTCCTGACACATCAAATTTGCAAGAAATGGCAATATATTCTTCAACTCGGAGGCTAAAATTTCGGAGTTTTTCAATACTCATGTATTATATTCCAAAGAAGTATCTGTAATTTATGTCTAAATCTTCAAAGACAATACAACCTTTAATCAAGAAAGAATAACATATTACATTGTTTTATCTATTAGTCGCTATAATAATAATGGAAAGTCTTGGGTATTGACAGGTACCTGGGTCCAGTCCACAATACTCACCGACCCGGTCTCTGGTTACCCGTCCCAGCCCTAACTGGAATACTGTCTTCAAGACATCCATGTATCTTCACTCGCCGGGGTCACCTTCACAGGGTGGTAAACCCAGAGAGAAGTCATGCCAGCGGGAGTTTTAATTATCATTCTAAATCTTATTCCCATAACATCACACACCGCTTGAACTTCTAAGTGGTTCATGGCAAACTAAATATTTATAACCGCCTCATGAAGTTTCACAATGGCACAGATCAGGCCCCTATTCGAAACGTTCGTATTCTAAGAATTTTAACTTTGATCGTGTTTCAATGGGTTGAATGATGCCTTCATGTCTGTATTGTACAACTGAATAGCCAGCCAGGTAGTTAAATTTGTTTGATCCTACTGGCCTGTAGTAATGTAAGCTACGGAATTAACTCGAAGCGCCAGCTAAACAATGGGCAAGCCTGACAATTTTATTTTATTTTGAATAAAGTCATTGCGAAAAACGATATTCCCAAGGAGCAGGATTACATCTCAAAGCTTCCATAAGTCTCTGCAAATGTGTCATAATATTGCGAAAATGGCCGTATCGATTAAGCCTTAATTACAACAGGAGGCGGTTTGACGGCGCTGTGTTGTTGTTTCTACTAGTTGTGCCTATTCCTAGTTGAGCCTATTCCTAGTTGGAGCCTATTCCTAGTTGAGCTAAATATAAAGATAATCATCCAAAATGCTTTCCCCGACTTAAAAGGCATGCGTGATTGGTGTAAGTTATATATGAAAGTAACAGAACCTTGTTGGGTTCGTTCTACTGTATGTTTATAGGCGCCATGTATGAGTAACGGTGTCAAGTTGGCCTTGCTGGTTCTAGCGAAAAGATTGGTGTGCTTTGCCACGTAAAGTCGAGACATTACATTTTATTGTGACACCTAACATTGATCCCTCGTCCGGCACTGGGTGGCATTCATAAGTAACACAACATTTAGGAGGCTTCCAGCCGTAAATATGAGTTGATACCGCTCTAAATTAATAACATGATAAATGAAGTAAAGGTTAGTAGCCTGCGCTATAACATCGCCAACTCTACATCCTAAAACATGCTTTTAAATTATTACTTCAGTTCATGGATCAGTGCATTTTGTTCTAGTAACGTTCCGTGGGTAAAGCAACGCAAGCTGCCTTAATCAGACACAAGACAGTTAACAATCACATCATCCCACCTGGTACCAAAAGTAACCAGCCTGGAGAGACCAAAAAATATTAAAACCATTTTCCAAATGCGATACCGTAATAACATGCATCAGTGAGAAATCTCCGGTCGTAAACTTCGATGGAAATGTATTGTATTCCCCATTTATTATGATTATTTCAAGGGTTAGGGTTTAGTTGAGGTTTAGATTCAGCATTATGCGTTAGGTTTGGGGTTTGGGTTAGGATAGTTTCGAAAGAAACGCATCTATTCTTACTTTATAACCGCGGCTAGAAGGATAAAAAAAACGGGGTTACGGGCGGGAAATCTTTCCCATGTATTTCAGGGTGCGGGTAGAGCCCAACCCTAGCAGCTCTAAAACGATCAAACTTTGCTTAACACGGTCACCCATCCACCAACTCTACGCAAACCAACGTTTTGGCCTTTTATGTGAGGTCTGTTCACTGGGTACATGGGACCCCGTATCACCAACAACACCACAAAGAGAAGGCAAAGTATAACACTACTACAAGATATCGAAGTCTCTATATGTGTACAATTGGTACGATAAAGTGTTTATAACAGTTCAAACATCAAACCAATCGTGTCGCGATCCATTATGTTTCGTGCGGAAGTTTAGAAGCTGTGGTGCCACCGAATTTGAGGTTGATTTGGTTTGATGTCTTATTCTTTCTGTCTCTCTACAATGCTCCGGGTACAGGTAGACAGTCTGGGGCACTTACACCTGTACCGTACCAGAGCGTTGCATCAACTGAAAGAAATAAGATGAAATCCAGAACTCAACTTTTGCCTTAACATACTGTGCTTATATAGTTCTGAACGCGAGTCTACGCGATACAAACAACACATATATATCCCCCTCAATCACAAACAGACAAAAATATCGGTCAGTAGAGAGAGCGATGGGCTAGGATAAGACATCACGATGCTGGCTATCACGGTGGACGTCACACTCTGACACCCGAAGCCAGAGAGAAACATCTTCATCAACTGAAAATGCAACGGAAAATGCAAACATGTACAATCACAGGGCATTTTATCATTTCGTTTATTGAATAGTATAGCATTCAACGCCTTCATGCCTAGTGGTGTAATAATACAGCAAGTTGTGTAAAACGATACGAGGTTCACTATGCAAGTAGGGTTTTTTTATTCCGGGCTATTGTATCGGCGGAACTGGATTCACCTGCAGGAATTGGAGTTTCATGTTTGATTGGAAGCGAGCCATCAGTCTTTGGCCCGTTAACGATTGAAGACCAAGCACAGTAATAAACTGATGCAGGCCACAGGGTAAGCCTTCAAACTCAAACTCTCTCGAACATCAAATTCTTCATTTGGACATTGTAAACGTAGAACATATTTATTGGGATTCAAAGACGCAGTAAAAGGTTCACATCACTACAGTACTTCCGAGCGGTAAACTCCTTATAAAGCTCAAGCCTGATGCAAATTGAATACCCAGATCCTGGAAGAACGTCATGTTGCAATGCTATGAAGCAACGCCCACTCGGTACTAAAGAACGCGGAAATGGCTTGAAATTCTGGCTTTCGAATTACCATCCATCTTGATGACAGGATGGTATCTGGCGGTTCCGCCAACATCCCCTTTACATTATAATGTTTCCTTGGTACTCAAAGCCGACACGGGAGGAAGGGTCAGAAAGAGTACCTACCTACGTCGCTACATGTGCGATCGCGCTGTATTCCCAGCACAGCCCTGTCTCCCCTGGCAGGCAGCGCACCATCCTGATAGCTGCTACATGATGCGAGATTTACACCGCTGTCCACTTACATTCAGCCCGTGCACCCCTGGGTGCGATAGAGTGAGAAACAAGATATGGCCATGTTGTATCAGTCCAGAGCCCTGCTTCAAGAAACTTCCGTAAGCCTGTTCTTTCGAATGTAACGGTGCCGCAGTATAGAGAAATCGAATGCCACGCAGGAGGTTTCGGGGTAAAATGGGGCCCCACAGTAACATGATGACTTGAATTTCTGCTACGGTCATGTTTGAAAAATATATTTCAGTACCATAAAGTACATTACGTCAACATCTCTGCAAAGTTTATGGCGGGTGTAATGGTACCTGACAGATTTGAGGTTCTAAGCTGGATGTCTAGCGCGCCGAAAGGCGTTTGCCTGTCACACCGAATTCTGATGGCGTACAATGCGTAAAGTACAGTTCTTTATTTCCCGGAAAACATCTGGTTCAATTAATCTTCAAAGCTTTCAAAATCGGTTTCAGCGCGTAATTCCGGTACGGGTGTAATGTAAGCTTAGCTTATAAAGCATGTGAAAGTTGTTACATGGTGCTCTCTTAACAGAGTAAGGTGCAGAGGTGTCAAAGCAAGGAGAAAGTTGTTACATGGTGCTCCTCAACAGAGTAAGCATGCAGAAGGTGTCAAAGCATGAGAGAAAGTTGTTACATGGTGCTCTCAACAGAGTAAGTGCAAGGTGTCAAAGCAAGGAGAAAGTTGTTACACAGCTCAATAGCAGGAGCGCCTGCAACAAGGAGAAAACATGGTGCAGAGGTAAGGTGCAAAGGTGTCAGCAAGGAGAAAGTTGTTACATGGTGCTCTCAACAGAGTAAGGTGCAGAGGTGTCAAAGCAAGGAGAAAGTTGTTACATGGTGCCTCAACAGAGTAAGGTGCAGAGGTGTCAAAGCAAGGAGAAAGTTGTTACATGGTGCTCTCAACAGAGTAAGGTGCAAAGGTGTCAAAGCAAGGAGAAAGTTGTTATGATGGTGCTCCTCAACAGAGTAAGGTGCAAAGGTGTCAAAGCAAGGAGAAAGCTTGTTACATGGTGCTCCCCAACAGAGTAAGGTGCAGAGGTGTCCAAAGCAAAGGAGAAAGTTGTTACATAGTGCTCCTCAACAGAGTAAGGTGCAGAGGTGTCAAAGCAACGGAGAAAGTTGTTACATGGTGCTCTCAACAGAGTAAGGTGCAGAGGTGTGTCAGCCAAGGAGAAAAGTTGTTACACATGGTGCTCCCAA
Source organism: Haliotis rubra (assembly GCF_003918875.1). Lineage (NCBI taxonomy): Eukaryota > Metazoa > Mollusca > Gastropoda > Lepetellida > Haliotidae > Haliotis > Haliotis rubra. The sequence continues at coordinate 1,028 of NW_025765798.1, read as the reverse complement.
CAGAGTAAGGTACAGGGCGTCAAAGCAAGGAGAAAGTTGTTTATGGTGCCTCAACAGAGTAAGGTGCAGAGGTGTTCAAAGCAAGGAGAAAGTTGTTACACGGTGCTCTCAACAGAGTAAGGTGCAGAGGAGAAGCCGTCAAAAGCAAGGAGAAAGTTGTTACATGGTGCTCTCAACAGAGTAAGGTGCAGAGGTGCAAAGCAAAGGGAGAGAAAGTTGTTACAACAGGTGCAAGGAGAAAGCATGGAGAAAGTTGTTACATGGTGCTCTCAACAGAGTAAGGTGCAGAGGTGTCAAAGCATGGAAACGTCGGAAATGGAATGCGTCGATATTTCACGGATAATGAAAAATGACAGATACAGGCAGACATCCACATGATAGTATACTTGTAACTCTTTAACACCACCTCATGTGTATGTAAACTTGCACCTTGATAACAGTCATGACCTACCCATGAACCCTGGGGGGCAATCTTTCTGTAGCACTCTCGGCTCCCCCTTTGTCACAGATCTCTCGTTGTCGAGACAGCTAAAACCAAAATCGCTGCAAACTGTTACAAAATGAATGTATCAATGTACCTTCATCATCAACACGTATTGACATTTTCGAACCTATCGTGTACAGCCTAGTGCTAGTTTCATTTCCAGTCATTCCATGTTTCTCTACATGTCATTTGCCATATAATTAATGCGATGGATTTGAAGCAAGACTGGCAAAAGCAGAGAAATATTAAACTCTTCGCCTGCCGTCTCCCAATGCCATAAATTCCGGAGGCTAATACAAAGTCATCTGAACAATGCATATTCCTAAAAAAAAAAAAAAAAGGAATATTTTATTTTAATATATTAAATTCGGTTCCCTGACAACGTTTCCCATCATCTTCACCGTTTTCAAGAGTTATTTCCATTGCGCATGAGAGAGCACGCGCATCTAACTCGTACAGTTCACTCGTATTTGACCATCCTAATGGTGCCAATTACATAACACACGAAGCGACATACTTGGAAACCATTAAATCTGTCAAACTC